>NW_020799091.1:25992314-26057375 GCF_003259725.1 Athene cunicularia | reverse complement strand
CCCCCCCCCCCCCCCCCCGCGGTGAAACATGCTAACAGTCCAAATAGGCAGAGAAAACTATTAAATTCTGTCTTAGTTCTGAATCGCATTATAGAATTCTAGTAAAATAATATTTTATGTCAATACATATGTTTAAACTCTGTTTGGTATTTCATTCCCTGTTAGATTCTGCAGATTTACATAATTATTTTCAAGTTTCTTATCATGATTTTGTGGAATCCTATTATTTACATTTTCCATTCAATTGTTTTCTTCCTGCATAATAATAGGTTGAGACCAGTGAAACTTCAATATTCTTGCTCTGCTATTTATCTAGAGGTACTAGAACAAGTCAAAAGTTTTAAAATTAGACCAGCCCTTATTAAGGATATGGAGAAATGGGTAGTTAAAAAATGCACTTTGAAGTAAAGGAGAACCAGGTTTTGCATTTGTTAGCATTTTAATAGTTTTGAAACCACAGGTATTCAAAAAGTCAAGAAAACATCTTTGTTGGTCAGGTGAATAGATAATGCCCTTTAAAGCTTGTTTTCCCTCAGGATACTAAAAGGACAAACTTTGTTATTTCTTGAATTATTTTTACACTAATTCTGTGTATTTTTCCTTTAAAAAAAAAAGGGCATTTGTGTTTTAAAATGAAACTCAGGAATAGCTTAACAGACCAGATAACATGCATTTGCTATTAAAGAGAGCTATGCTTTAAATATACTGTAGTAAGCAAAGTACTAGCATTATCTGATACAGTTCTATGCAACACAGGAAAAATATACTTTTAATGAAAAAGAGAAACTCCTCACAGGCATCAGTAAGAAATATCTTTTAAGTTTTAAGTAAGAGGACTAAAAACCAAAGTGGAACAAAATAGTGCAGTTTATTTGTGTTAAACATTACCACAAAGACAATGAGATAACTTAGTTTAGGATTTCATAAACAAAACCCCAAACCCCAAATTTACTTCAAAACCATTTATCATGTATACAGTGTAGACAAGTGACTCTTAAACTCTTTTGATTATGATTCTCATTATAGAGAGCTGAATTTCTGTCAGGGTTCTTATGCCACATCACTGCCATGAGCTTACTTGATGTCGTAAGTCCTAGTTCAGTAGCAGTTCATCCTAAAGCACAAGACACGTTTGAGATAGTCAAAAGGTAAGAGTTTTTGGTAAAAATATTCACAGTTATGTTCTAAGGGGATTCAAATATGAATGCAGATATCTAAAGAGGATACGTTAAGAGAATCTGAATGAAAGATGAAGAGATTTTCTTCTCTCACATTTGTATTATTAGCAACATTAACCCTGTTATTTGGTATTTGTCAGTAAAGGTTCTGTAAGAGCTTCAACAAGCAATTCCAATTTTCTTCGTATGGTATCAGGAAATATTTGGAACATGTGAATAAAAATTAAACTTAAAAATTAAAAATTAGAAAATTAAATAGAAGGTGGAGTTTTACTGCTTACTTTGATAATTCATTAGGAAATGAAATGAGATATATAATTTGGTGCTTTAGTACTTATTTCCTGTTCACAAATACGCCTCATAAAAGACTCATACGGTTTATTTTTCATTCTTCTAACAAGATGGATGAAAAACAAGAAAAATTTTAATAAATATCCAAATTTGTCCATATTTTGGTAGCCTGATACTAAATGAATTACAAGTATCTCTCCTGCCTTTATGAGAAAAGAATGACTTATTGGGGAATTCTATTATTCCTACAATAGTATAGCTAAAAACCCCTTTGTCTCCAGTTCTTTTGTTGTTGTTATATTAATTTATTTTAACACTCTCTTGTAAAGTAATAGAAATTATACGTAATAAATACGTAATAAAAAATAAAGTAATACAAATTATACGGTTTTCTTTTCACAAGTCTGAGCTTATTCGCTAATATGGTCTAACATTACATCACTTGGGAGGAACTTTTCTGGAAAGTCCCTCCCTGCCCAACCCTGTACTTCTGTGGATTTTCTATACTGAACCAAAATAGGATCCAAAGAACCCAGTTGTCTGAGTTAACAGAAAAAGAAGATGATACAATTGTTGCTTTGGTCTTATTGTTTTCTGTGACATGATACTACTAGGTGCTTCCTTCTGCTTAGGACTCACAGCTCATATTCATCCCTTGAGGTAGGAGAGCTTTGGGGTTTTTTTACCCTGTTTTGATGACAATCAGAGTGGACAGCAAGAGGTTTTAGTCTTTAAAATGCACGTGGAGATGAAGCAATGCCTTCTGTGTCTACAAAAGCTCATTTGTTAGAGAAATCACTGAGCATATTAGAGACCTGAGTCCTCTTCCTTGCTTGAGAGGTTTCAGAATCATATCAGCTGTGAGAGTGCCTTAAATGTCAGGCTAATAACAGAGAAAGTATATGGGAGCACATGGGTGCTGACGGCACTTACCACTGCAGCACACGTGCATACTCCTAGCTGTTTTCTACTTGTGCCTCCTCCAGTGTCTCTTGATTCAGCAGGAAGAACTTAGACCTCGTCTCCACCTGGGAGCAGCTGGCAGCCTGGTACTCTGAACACTTAAGAGAACTACGTGCTCTCCTATAAAAATATTTGCTTTCTTTTTTTTTTTTTTTTTCCCCCCCCTCTTATTTTTATAAATGCAATTAGGATGTTATACTTAGAGTAATGGGAGAAGTGTCTGTCAAAAGTAACCTCTGCAGGAGTAGAGTTTCCTTTCATGTAAGTTGAATCAAGAGCATTTTGTTACAATTTCTTCAGTTGGTACTTCAGACAGTATTGGACCCGATTCTGTAGTTTTCAGAGCTGCTGAGGCTGCTCTTCCTTGATTGAATCATCAAGTTTTTTTAAAAAATTACTATAATGATGTATTTTATTCAGAATCTAGCAATTACCTATTTAGGGGCATCTCCTGCTTTCTATGCAGTTACCTCCTCTTTGTTTAAAGTGTATTTTTTATGTCACTGAAGTAGGGACTAGATCCAGGAAAACTCTTAAGCATAATCATTATATCTGTCTGTAGTTTCACATGTGCTTAAGTTCCCTTGTAATATTGGGTCCTAATTTATATATTGGGGAATTAAATTCTATAGCCAGATTCTTGTCAAGAGTTGACTCATTCTACATTTATCAACAGCTTCCTGTTGATTTTGATTTCTTTATCACTTAAAACAGCTACACATTTGTTGGGTCTGAATTGATTAATCTGTTCTCACCTGTAGATCTTCAGATAATTGTCTAAGGAGAAGTTAATTAAAGAAAAGAGAAAATAGTATCTCCATTACATTTTCCACCCCCCCTTTTTCTTTTTTTTTTTTTTTTTTTTTCAATATGGTAAATACAGAATAACTTTTGAATATTGACCATCATTACTCACCAGAAAGAAGAGTCCCTCTACTCAGATAGGTGAAACAATGGTCTCCTGATATTCTTCAGAGTGAGGGCATTTCTCTGAAGTTTTAAGCTATATAATTCTATTACTATTCAACTTTTATGTTACATTTTCTCTTTATTAATCTGAGACAACATATGTGCAGTGAACCTTCAGGAATTCCTCTACCCATTGCACAGATGTCTCTGAGAAATGCTGGATTTTAAGAAGCACCTCTGAAATCCATTCAAGCCTGTAAATTAAATTTTTTAAAAAGACCTTTTTGTCCCTATCAAGTATTGCAACCATAAATATTGTTGCAGAAGGCAGATCCATTAGACAGGGTTAGGCAATCTTCAGATCTTAGTTTAACAGGAACCATTTGATTCCTGGTTCCAGAAACGTGTCATTTTAACATAAAAGTTTAAGCACTTCAATCCAGTGCAAACCAGTCAACAGCAAATGCTGAAGGGAAGACTGTGTGAAATCTTCCTACTCTCTTGGATGTAGAGGCCAAAATCTCTTTGCAAGATCTTATATAAGACTATTTTTTGACAAATAGAAATTTTAGGAAACATATCTTAGAATATACCTGTTTAATGGAGAAAATTAATTTTCTAAGGGCTTGCAAGCATTTCTGTTTGAACCAATCTTATTTGATATTTGTATCAGACATCTAGGGGTAAAACTCACCAGGCATTTTATAGAAAATTAGATAAGTTAATTTAGCTTTCAAGGCTTCTAATAATTCGGTAGGATAATGTGAAGCCTAAACATTTTTCACCATCTATTTAGCTTTTGGAGAATTGGATTAAACATTGATTTGATTGTGATCAAGAAGCTCTACACAGTCAGGCAATCTTTACACAACATTGTATAAAGTCTTTGATATCCAATAGCTGGAAACATACTAGAAAATTTAAAAGGAAAATGTTTTAGAAAGGCATAGCTGCCTGTTGGAATAACAGTGCTTGGGCTATGCTTTTATCTCATGGGGATGAAATTACCATTTCTATACACTACCTAGAAGAGTAAACAAGAAATAATAAAGGTCACCCATGTCCAGTCCACTGAGAAACCTTCCAAAACCATCCTTCTTTCTGAGAAGTGGCACTAAGAGCATACTGGGCAGGGGAGTATGGGGAAACAGCAAGTATCAGACGGCTAAGGAGAGCCTAAGGCAGTTTAGGGACCTGCCTAATTTAGACATGTCTTATTTAAGCTATGCAAGAATTTTTTAGTCCACTTGTTCAGTTAAAAATGAAGTGTTAAGGTTCATGCCCTCCTTGGCTGAGTCAAAAGCATACAGAATGTGCTTTATGTAAACCCTCAAATTCTCTCTATATGTGGTCTAGACTAAGAGGTCCTTCCTTGCCCTTGGGTACTGTACTGTGCAAGCAATGTGCTATGGGCAGCATCACTCTTATTGCTTCATGTCAGCAGCCACTTCTCATGTTTGTTGGAGGGCTTTGCAGGCAGCAAGGTAACCCTTGAGCCATGCACTGAAGATTGGTGTAAATTTCTATGTAAGAATGGATGAGAGAAATGTGGTGAAGGACAAATCAGAACAAGTCAGACTGGGTAATCAAAGTGGTGCTTTCTACCCTGGTCTGTACTCAGCCCATTAGTTGTCTTTAAAAATAAAAATGTCAAGCATTTATTTTCCATCAGATTTCCAAGATGAAAAATAAAGCAGTTTGCTGACATTTCAGAACATTTTCAAATAGGTAACGTGTTATAAAAACTGCTGAGACAATGAAGGAATTATTCCACATATTAAACAATCCAGAAAAATGGTCAAGGCTTAAATATTGGAGAAGTGGAGTTAATAAGCTCCCTTTAAATGAATTGGCAAATATAAGACAGCAAAGAAAGAGAAAGTATTTTGGTTTAATCATTTAAGAGCATATTGAATTATCTATTAAAGCAGCAACATCAACAATGAAAGTGAAAGCAAAAGCAAAAGCAAACCAAAAGCAATGCAGTCTCCAGAAAATACTTCTGGATTTGTTTCTGTGTTTGTACACAATCTATCATCCTGCCTGGTCAGATTCATCAGGGAAAGTGAGTGCCAGCCTGGCCTTTTACTTTCATGCTTTAAGTCCTATCATAGGGAACAGGTATGGCACTTAACATGTTCCTCCCCTTGCCATTTATCCAACCACATTGCATTTGAGTCCAGAGTGAAACTGTCATCCAGAACTAAGAATCTAGATACAGACAGATGACAAGTTGTAAACCTTAGTGGAAGCTAAATTCCTTCCTTTTCGGTTTTTCGATGGTTTGGGTATCGTTGATGCTTCCTAAAACCAAGTGTGTCTTCCAGTGAGCTTGAAAATGACTGGAATACCTCACTCTTCCTCCCCTGCCCACCTTTTTCCTATTCCAATATATCACGAGATGTCAGTTAAAAGTAATGCTTACCTAGAAAATCAACATCATAGCTGCTAGTAAAATTATCTATTATTCTGGTGCTGACAGGCTCAGACATACCCTTGTTCTGTGAAGGCAGACATAACCTGTGGCTGGAAAGATAACCTCCAAATACTAGATACTCTAGCTTTCAAAATAAATAAAAACCTGGCCTTATGGAAGTCAGTGCAAATGGTAGTCATTTCAGTGGATCACATTTTCATTTCATCTCCTTCTTCTATGTTAGAGAACTAGTATGAAAAAATCCCAAACATCTATCGCCTCTGTGATTTTTAAACATGCATTTTCCACAGTATTAAAATTGTGCTAGAATGGCATAGACACTTATTCTGCAACTCTTTAGCCATTGTTTTCCTTCCTGTATCTTCATTTTGGTAGTAATGTTTTCTCGCAGTATATTTATTTTCAAGAATTTCTGTCTCTACATAGCAGTATATGTATCCATTGTTGGCAATTAACATGGTAAATTGCAGTTACTGTTCTGGAGCATGTCTACTATAAGATACCATGATTCAGTAATTTCATAGCAGAATCTCAATTTAAAATCAATTCTTCTTTCCCAGTTTATCTGCAGCAACATGAAAAAATAACTTGCCCTCAAGATAAGGCAGTATGAAAAGGAATTTAATAGATTTATCATAAAATCCTAGCATGGTTTGGGTTGGGAGGGACCTTAAAGATGCTCTAGTTCCAACCCCCCTGCCACCTTCCACTAGCCCAGGTTGCTCAAAACCCTGTCCAGCCTGGCCTTGAACACTGCCAGTGAGGGGGCAGCCACAGGTTCTCTATGAGATTCTTTTTCCTCTTTATTGTAAGAAGTTCATTTAGAACTTAGCAATGAACAACAGATGCTTAAATATTCTTTTCCAATACTGTGTCATTGAACTTTGCCTTGTGTCATGTGCCTTCATTCAGCCTTGCATAATCATGCTCCCTGAAATTGTTTCTCACCTTGTACAACCTAAGAAATTGTGTTGTCTCTGCAAATTTTATTTCCTCATTGTTCATCTTATTTACCAGTTGTTCTCAGTTCTACTATGACAGTTTGGGAACTCTAATTGTTAAACTTGAAATCTTAAATACTGCAAGGAACTTGCAAAGATCCTCCATACAGGAGTGAATTTCACCAGACAGTCTCTTAGAATATAGATGTTGGGTTCCTCAATATAAACAATTAAGAAAGTTATTTCTAAAAAAGACTGGTTTAATGGCAATGAATTAATTTGGAAAGCAACAGCTAGAAGTCAAGAGTAGTTCCAATATGTGTAAAGCTGAGCCTTCCAAAGTTGAGAACATCTTCAGTAATTAAAACCAGATTATTGCTGGAAATTTCTGTTCCTATTTTTACATTGACAAGATCAGACAGGTGAATTTAGTTCAAATTTGCTTTGTCAGAAAACACAAGGCCACCTCAGGGCTATTAAATCCTCAGATACTTTTTAAGGGAAAACCAATAGTAAGAAATATTCCAAGTAATTGTTTAAAGGTGGTAGTTATGGTGAGTATGTACAAAAATGACCCAACACTACTTCTAAAAGAGATTAAATTACCCTTAATATAGGTTAAACCTCAAAAAATAAATTAAAAGGAAGCCTCATTTAAAAGGGAGTAGAGGAGAATGCTTGTATATATAGAACTGATATGGTCATTTTACGCAATTTTTAAAATAAAACATTTACATACAAGGCACTTTGGAATGCCACAGTAGAGGTGAAGTATCTTCCTCTCTCCAGCACAGCTTTCTTGCTTGTCTTTAACTTTTCAAGCTGTTACAAAGGTTCTCAAATAAATAACCAACTACCAAAAGAAAAGAAAAATTATCACAATTAACTAGCTCTCTGTAAATTACAGGTTCAAATGTCTGTGAGAGGAGAACAGAACAACTTCCTAGGGTTTAATGGCAGCCCAGAAGGCAGACCAAAGCCCCGCTCCTTGGGGTTTAACGGCAACCCCAAACGCTCCATCACTCACCTGACCAGTGAGGGCTCTCACCCCCGAGGACCTGCTCAGGGCAGCTCCCGACCCAAGGCCCCTCGAGGAGTTTCCTTGGGCAGCGTCCTGACCCAAGGGGAGAGTCCTGGACCGCAGCTGCTGCTCCAGGGGACGAGCTCCCAATGTCTCCCCCGGGGACCCCACTGATGCCCAGGCCCAACCTGACCTGTGGTCAATAGCGGCTCCATTAGCCAAAGGCCCGATTGCCACGGAGCCCTGAGAGCAAAGGCAGCCCCGAGCTGCTGCGCTTCAGCAGCCAAGAAGCTCTGCTCTCACTGGCGGGTGCACCTGACACATAAGCTTGGACACAAAATCAAAACACAGCTCCTGCAAATTTATGAAACTTGATTCATAAACCAGCAGATAAATGAACTGTTCATTCATTGCCTGACAAGAACAAGCAACACAACAGAGCTTGTGAGATGCTGGGATCAGTGATTACTCTCTCCCAGCTGCACGTTATGTCACAACTCTTCAGGGTAGATATATCGTCACGTTTTCAGGCTCTGGTGTAACGTTTCCTTCTTTTGGAATGTGTGTGAATGTGAGGTTGAGAGTTTTGTTCCACATGCTTATTCAAAAAAAGAAAAAAAAAATCACTTTTAGAAACCCTCCCATTAAAAAGAGAACATATTCAGCACAGCCTCAGAAACAGCCTCACTCTCGTGTCTGAGAGCATTAAGCAGACCCACTGGCACAGGAGCCAGGATCTCACCTGCAGCAAATGTACTACTTCCATTTTAGCATATGTTACTCCCATCTAAATCTTGATCAAATGTCAGCTGAGTGCCATAGCCTCATCTGGACCATCTGTCAATATCTGCTCATTATTTAAAATAATTAAATAGCATTGTGTCTCTCTCCAGAATGATAACTCTCCTGACAGAACACAGTAAGGCAGCTGAGGAGGCTTGGACATTATGGGTGTGTGGTTATTTTGGTTCAAGATGGGCTTTACAATTTATTTTTGCTAAGTTATTATCAGAGTTTTGCTTCCCAACATACAGACTTGATGAGATTTTTCTTTTTCAAAAAAAAAAAAAAAAAAAAAAAAAAAAAAAAAAAATACAAATATATGCGTTTTTACTGTGAAGACTGATTTGAAACAGCAGTGCTGTCATGATAAAGAAACCTACCTTGAGAAGTATTTTAGCTCTGAATGAACTTGCCATGCACTGTCATTTGTGGGGTTTTTCCCTCATTAAGGCTGCATTTACCTGTATTTTGTCTCTGGCCCTTCTAGAGTTTTCTCAAATAATTAATCATGAATAGTGAAGAAATGTTTGGAAGACACAAGAGCAACTGCCTAGAGAACAACCAAGCTATTTTGGAGGGTCTTGCTTGCTGCAGTGTGGGCAGGAGCCACTCCATACCACTCGAGCTGCTCTCCAGGATCGCTCCTTGGCATGGATGATGGTAGCAGTATAGGCATACTCCTCCGTACATTGGTACCGAGGGTGCAGCTTGCAGCTGGCATAATTTTTCTCCAAGTGCCTACATCCCTCCCGCAACCCTAAATCCACTTGGACCACACCAGATAAGCATTCCTGTGCCTTAATCCCCTTAATCCCCTACACCTTAATCCTTCCCTTAGCACAACAGCTAGGCGCCTGATGGGCACTGCTGGATATATGCGCTACAATGAATTTGCCATTGGCAGAAGTCAAGGTGTAATACAAATCCTGCTTCTGCTTTTGATTCAGCTGAGGCAGTGGGGACGGGAGTGAGAGTCTTCTGGTATCAGAGTGAGAGCAGGTGTGAGCACAGCTCTGTGGCTCAGACAGTGAGGTGCCTGTCTGGGACTTGAGAGGCCATGGGATGTTTAACGTGGGAGCCATGAAGTGTCTGGAAAACAGCACTCCCTTTCTGTGGGCCCAGTTTGTGCTCATTTGTGCACACATTTACAGATGTCCCTTGGCTTCGCTGCACCACAACTCATCAGGGGGAACATCTTAAACTTGCATCATGTAAGGTGGCTTCTCGTGTAGGGTAATGGTTCTTCAGTGACTCACAGTTTGTGCACAGCATGGCCTCATTTTCTTCTGCTTTACGGAAATTGTTCTCTGCTTGAAGACAGTTATATTGAGGGAGAAAGAAAAAAATGGGGAAAAAAATGCTTAAAAACTTCCTTATCCACCATAACACCTGGCCCATGTGACATGTGCTCCTGTCATCTCATGTTACCACATGGCCCATCACCCTCTCTTGGCTACTACATAAGGCACAGGCAGAAGCATCACTAATGGCCGAGTTTTCTATGCTTAACGGATGACTTGTTAAACCCAATCTCACATACTTGAGGCTGCAGAAATCCCATTTGGTCACAAGAAAGCTTGGATTTCATCTGTATTCCTTCTCTTTGGTGTTTGCTGATGGCAAGTTTAAGTGCTTAGCATGTCACCTGTTATGACTTTCTCCTGGTTACATAAGCAGAAATTTCCAGGCAAGGTACTGCCACTGTGTGAAGTGAGAGTAGATTCACTACCTGCATGGATTCTCCTGATAAATTCATGATGTTCGGGACCAGCTCCCTTCCCGTCTAGCATACAAGTATATATAAATCACATTACTGCCGGAACAAACACATGTGCTACACTACTGTTTTTCCCTCTGCTGAGTTAGCAACATCATAGGCTGACCACAGTAATAATTAAGGGTATTGCAAAATTAATTTCCTCTCATGCAGCAAAGGCCACATTCCTCATTAAGCTCAAAATGAATCTCCCTATGAAGTTTTAACACAAGGAACCAGAATATGCAAATGAGATAAATGCATGAAGAGTTTGAGCAATATTCTTGAAAGTGCTCAGGCACAAAGCTTTGATGTACTTGCTTCATCAGTGGAATACATTTTCCTTGTAGTCCATTCTTCCCTCTGTGTTGGTTTAGGCCCTATCGGGACCGGAGACCACGTTGCCATTGTCCCTCCCCCACCCTCGGACACAAGTAGGGCACAAACCCCGGGTTAAAATAAGAAGAAATTTAATACAACAGTGTAATAAACAATCTGAACAACAACATTAGCAATGATGGCAACAATAAACAGTAATAACAGTAAACAAGACAAAAGATATACAGAGAAATACCATAATGGATACAGAGAGCTCGCTCGCGATGCTTCCTGCCACCAAAGCCACAAAGGAAAAGGTTCCCCCGCTCCCGCGCCGGACCTGACCTCAGCATGGTATGAATAACCTGGCTGGAGATCCCTTCCCCCTCTCTGCTGGGGAAAAGTTAACCCTATCCTAGCTGAACCAGGACACCCTCATTCATTAACTCCAAGGTAAATTATCTCAATACTAAAGCCCAGTAACAGATACTTCACCCACAAAATGTTATTCTATAAAAAAATGTATAGTAATCAAGTGGAGAATCTATATCCAGAGATATCCTGACCCATAACTGCAGTGTGACAGTATGATACTCACCAATGCCTGGACCAGTGGGACAGAAGTCCTCAAGGGGCTGTGGACTGCCGAGCCTGACATCCTTCCATTAAGCAGGTTTAGAAACACTAACTCACTCTGGCCTCTCAGGTTTAGGGAGGATCATCTACTGCAGGTCTTCCTCTGTATGCGAGTACAGTTTGAGATGGCTTAGAAATATCTGTAAAGAATCACGGGTAGCATCAGGAGTCATGTTTGTAGTTATATACATGTTACAGCATGAGATGGACTCAATGGATGGTGTGTGTGTGCATGGGAGACAGGCAGACACATCTCTAGGGTACTTTGGGTAAGTGTGGTTTTGGGTGCAATATCTTGCTTCTACCTTGCTCCCGACCAAGGGTTTATGCTGGAGAAATTATCCTCCTCTACATCACCAAGACTGAAAGCAGTGAGCCAAGAGCAGCAAGGTCAGAGGAGGGGCTCCAGGAAGCCTTCACCTGTCTGAACTGGGAAAGCAGAGATCTGTATGGGAGGGGGGATCAGGACTGACTGCCCTTGGTCTGTGGTGCTGCCTCAGAGCTGCGCTTCATGTCCAGTGTCCCCACTGGTGTCAGTGATGCTGAGTTGTCCCAGGCTTCACCATGGATGCTTCAGATGGGCACTTGGGTTGGGACCAGAGCAGGGTGGGAAGAGTGGGTCATGAAGGGGTGGGCCACCTCCTGGGGTGCCTCTGGGGCAAGTCCATGCACTAAAGCAAAGTAAGGGTCAGCTATTCCCTCTGGCAGCTGAGCACCAGTCTTCTGCCACTTCTGAACGCAGCTGCAGCTGCAAAGGGCACACAGTGCAGCACAGTATCTCCATGGCTGTAGGGCACAAAGAATACTTACTTCATTTGGCTACCAAGAAAATCCACCTTTGATTAAATCTCTTGGACTCTATTAATGATAAGGCCAGGTGCAGGATTTGTTTATGTTATAAATGAGTACAGCTTAGAGGAATTTGACTAAGTTACTCTATGAGTGGGTTTGACACACAATCTGCAGAGGCTGTTTAAAAATGTGGGCTGAGATTATGTCTGAGTGCCATGACAAGACAGGAAAAAGACATTTTTCTGTCTCAGAGTGTTCCAGCACTGCAGATAGCCATGACTATACATGTCTGAGGAATATGCTACCAGACACTGGCCCAAAATACCTGCTGCCTTTTGGGATCTGAAGAAGAAATCTTTATAATAATTACTTTCATTTTCTTTTTTGATATTGAGGCATACAGTTGTTCAAGCAGATGGATTTCAGAGCCATTTTAATGATGTACAAAAAGACTAATTAGGATGTAAAGTAGTATCTCAGTTACTTTTTAAATTCCTGGGTTTGCTCTGAGAATATGTTTTAGTAATTATGCCGTGGATGCCAAATGGTGGGGAAAAACCTCATTCCTCAGCTAATTGACATGTGTCTCATTTTGTCTAATCTAGTATTCTGTCTGTTGATGTGAAATAACAGCTTTTTCTTTTACTCTTTTTCTTGCAGTGATGAGATTCCTCTTGGTTTTTTGTCTACAGTGTAACTTCTTTATCAGGCAAACAAGATAATAAGACTAATTTGAGGGAACAGCCAGCTACTTTATGGATCCTGGAGTCAAATTTGTATTAGGAAAAATGTTATGTTCTCAGGTGCACCAAAATGAAATGATATTACATTTATAATTTGTTTTGAAGTAGTTTGGGAAAAGTTATTTTGACAGAGTGTTTCATTAAAGCCAGTACATTAATTCTCAAAGTGTAAATTGGAAAAAATTACCTGTATTATAACTCGCAGAAAAGGTCCTAAGGAAGCTGTGAGGAAACAGACTGATGATCAAAAGTAATTTTTGAGTTGATTGTCTAAAATGTAGGGATCAAAATAAATGTTTCATTTTTGGAGAGAGTTTAACAACCGTATGGAAGCAGAAACAATCTACAGTTATGAGGGGAGGTTTTGTGTGCTTTTACAGGCTTAATCCTTCAAAACTGATGGAGAAGCCTTCTTAGTAATTTAAGTTCTTGAAGTAAAGATATTAAAGATACCACATCAAAAATCTAATTATTAATTAAAAAGGAAAAAAAATATTGTAAGTTCTATGATGATTTCTTTTGATTTGTGAGTTAATTAGCATATAGGCTAAAAATTTTCCAAAAGATATGATCACAAGCCTTAGCATATTACTGTTTCTACTTTTCATCCCGTCTTCTCTATAACGGAATGTATTCAGTTTATAATCATTCTCTTTCTGACATATTTTACCTTTCAGAAAGTAATGCAATGTTATTAAGTTTAAGACATGTAGTTCAGACCATTCACTTAGCTATGAAACTCCAGTTATGAGAAAAAGGTTCTTGTTTCTTCTCTGACACTTTCAGCATCCTGATAAATGTATCTGAAGATATTTGAAAATAACCTTAAAAATGAAGCATGGTGAGATTTAAATGGATTGTGTTAACAATCATTCTTAATAAATTTCCCTGGTATGCCTGATGAATGTGGGAGGACAGATGGGATTTGTTGGTAATCTCACAGCATCCCGGAAAGTATTTGCATTTTATATCTTAAAAGCCACAAATAGCTCTTTAAACATTTGCTTTATTCTAAGACTTGCCTTGTTGCCTGTGAATAAAAAGTTATCAAAAGGCAAGCTGTAGAGGAGAGAGGCCTTAGCAGTCTTACACCCTAAAGAACCTGATTACACTGAACTTATTGATGTTCATGGAAATTTCTAGGTCTTATTTCATTGCACTTAGTAGTAGTAGTATTAGCATCTGAGTGTTATTCATGATAACATTATATAATCCTAATTTGATCATAGATCCAGCATTTGTAAACTGATATTTCAAACAACATACACACCAACTAATACCCAGCAAGAGGAGATCATAGATCCTCGCTGCAGAGAGGATAAGGAAAGGTAACATTTTACGAATCTTTGTAAAGAGTTTGTACCGTGTTTGCTTCTGAAGTTCAATCTGGCAATGTTACCTGTCACCAGGAGAAAAAGTAATCTGGTGAGAATGATGTAAAGTTGTAGATGGTTACAAATATGCAGACCAAGTTACTGCTTGCTTCTAGATGCAAGGTCAGGAATAGAAACAACTAAAATCTTGCTTGTAACTGCTTAGTTATACCACTGACACTTTATGGGGGTCCAAGTGCTTTATTCCAGTCAGTATCACTGTTAAACTGTGCAGAAGATAGGTATGTGGGAAAGGTGTAGGTGATAATAATCTTACCTTCATTGTTAAGAAATGGTATCCTTCTGCTTCTTTTTCTTCCCATTGCCTAAAACTGATAGAGTAGAGAGTTTGCATTCTTGTTCTATATCTTTTCATGGTTCCAACTAAGTCTACGGATGATAGGACACATGCTAACAGGTCTTCAGAGAAGCATTTGATAAAGTGCTGTGTAAGCAATTATAAAGGCAATTGAAGAAGAGTGGATTTTATACGAGAAATTTTTAGAGGAATAAGAAGCTGACTAAAGAGGATGTGACAAAAGGTTTCTTGAAAGATATTTCAGGCCTGAGGAGGTTTAACAGTAGAGTTCCTTAATGTGTGGTCTTACAACAGATTGGAATTAGTGATTTCATAAATGACAAAAGATAAATACATGTTAATGAAGTGGAGGCACAAGGCACAAGTCATAGTTAGAACCAATTGTTTTAGGTTGCCTCATTCTTTTAAAAGACATTGTGCTTAAGAATGCCTAAGTTTGAAAAAAATCATGTGGGGCACTAGCTATGGCGTATGTATAAAAACACATGAATGCACAGGTGCGTAAACATATATAAACACAATGTTACACCAGAGCAAAAGATAAGGAGAGGAAAAACCCCAACTGGTAATACTCCTAATCTCCACTATGGCGTAGAAAACATGCATAAATTTCTGTTATAAATTTCTACATTATAGCAATGATTTCAGTGACAATGCATATGAACTGGTTTGGTTTGGAAGAATGTTTGTGAAAGTCTTGTTTGTCCAAAGACCCTCTGATTCAATACTGAGATTTCAGTAAGCATTGTCGTCTCCAAGTGAGAGGTGTAAATACATAGTCAGGGTAATTCTGTGGACCAGTTTACCAAGAGGGAATGTTCGCATATAAGAGAAGATAACATCCTATGTTTTCACTCATTGAGTGCATATTTTTTTGAGATAAACCCTGAAATTGTGCAGATTCTGGGCATCTTCAACTGAATGCCAAAAGTTCATCCTTTCATTGGTATATGAAGGGATAAGAAGTCCTTCATTCCTTAGCAAAGTATATGGGTGTAGAACCCTTCATTTACTAAATTGAGTGGAGGCATGGTTTTGAAGGTATAACCATTGAAGCTTCGTAGGACAGGAGACTGGAAAAATTATGCTGGAATACTCTCAGTCTAGTTAATAGGTTTCACCCAGTTATGATTACTGCACTCCCCTTGTGTCCTCCTCTAGTACATGCAGGTGCAACCTTTATTTTCACTGTCTTGTGTCACTTATCTATATAACCAGCTCACAAGAAAAAAATCTTCATAGAGAATTTAGCTGTGACTCAGCTCTATGGGAAGACACCGATGACACTTGTGAGTACCCTAGCTCAGGATTTACTAGCCAGCTGCTCTATTGCAACAAGCTTCCATGACAGCCTGAGCAGAGTCCGTGTGGCTGTAATCACTAGCTACATCTCAGCAGCAGATATAGTCTCACATTCTTGCCTTCTTGTCTAAATTGGCCATGCAGTAATTCATCCCAGGAAACTGATCCAGACCAAAAAAAAAAAACCTATAGAAAACATAAAGAAAATAAAAAAAAAACCCTTGTTTTTAGCCAGAGTTGTTCCCTGGAGCAGTTTATTGCAGAGAGGAGCATGAGTGCCTGATGAAGGAGAGGGTCAGGAACACATGGGAAGGCTGGCAGGACAAGTTTAGATTTGCACTAGCTGTCATGGGACTGCATGCCGAGCCCTGCAGAAAGAGAGACACATGAAGTCGAGCTCAGCATCAGGTTGATGTGGCTTCACTGTTCCAAAACCTGACCTACAATCTGTGACTAATGCTGCACTGGACCATGCAGACTTACCTGAGTGTTTGGGGCTCTCAGTTGTTTCTGTATTGAGGTTTGTAGTTGTTTGTAGGTATGTCATTTCACACTGAGCGATGCTGTTAGGGTGCAGCTCGGTAACCTCCAGCATGCACACTTAACATCACATCCAGCCAGAGTCTGACTGGTATGATGGGCTCGCACAAGATGAGACTACAAAGGCAGAACCTTAACAGGGTCCAGCTCATACGAAGGTTCAGTCACTTCTGATTAAAACCTGCTAAGGTCTGAACTTTGAACCAAAAGCTTCTCACATGGTCCAGATGAGCTGAACTGCAGTGTCACATCTCTTTGAGAGTCAAGTTTTCCCTTTATTCTCCATTGCATTTTCATTGTCATGCTTAGTCTCCATACATTGTGGGAAAACTCTCCTGAAAAAGGTAGGATTTAACAAGAATCTTTTTGAAGCAAAGAAGTCAGTTAGAAAATGGTCAGTCTCCTAATGGTCTAACACCAATTCTTTCACTAATAAAAACTGAACTGGGATGAAAATACACAAAATTCAGATAACCACAGGGTGCCTAATTATAGTTATTAGGAGTAGGGTTTGTCTACTAGTTTCTTGTTTATTTCTTTCCTGGTAATTTGCCTACAAATATGTTTTACTGTCCGTAGATTTGGCTGAACATTATCAAGCCCAAATTAATGGAATGACTCAATTTATAAGCTGATGATTCAGATGCATCAATGGTAGGAGTTCAGGAGAGGTTTTTAATAAATAAGTAACAAAACAGAAAAAAAACCTATCTGAGAATGCAAAGTGAAAACTCTAGGTTTAAATGTTCATTTTGGTTTGTTACATATTCAGAGTCTGGGCCTTGGCTTGCTCTTTTCTGAAAGGCATAAATGCATGAATTAACTTTTTTTTTTTTTTGTATTATGCACTCGAGCTTCACTGCAATTGTTTCCAGCAACTCTGAACAGAATCTACAGGCATGAAAAACATTGCTGTTGGACAGTCATACACTATACTATTATTATGCCACATTTTAAATAGATTAATCCAAAATAATTAAACAATGTATTTCAACTACCACGCAAAGGTATTCCACAGTCTAAGTGAATTCAAATATACTGGGGAAAAAGGAGTGAGTCTGAGTCTGAATTTTCCCTGGAAAATTTCAGAGCTACAGTGTAATAACCCTGTGTCTTTAATACACTGCTTGATATGAGATGCTCTCCTTCAGCAAAGTCCATTGATAACAACGGTAATTATTAGAAATCACAATAACAATAAGTAATCTGGATTAATACCACAATCTGGGCAGCTTTCAGGATTTCACTAGGTTTTGGTTTGTTGTTTTTGTAGTAATAATGTTTTTAGTTATTATAAAAAGGATTTTTTTATTTCCTTTAAAAGTCAAAACTGTTTGGTAGTTGCAGCAAAAGGACCACATATAACCCCCAAGGTATATAGGTTACCACTTACCATGCTACCACATAACCATATTATTACCACATTGATCTTTCTTTCCCCCTCTGCCTCAAAGTATTTGTCATTTCACACGTATTCAGACAAGCCAATTTGTTATTACCATTCTCTGAAGAAAATAATTTTTTTTTTTTTGGAAATGTATCTGTATTGCAGTACCTCTTGGGAGCCCCAGGCATAGGTAAAAACTGTGCTGTAATAGATACACTGAATAAACACATAATAAAACAGTCTTTTCCAGAGTGATTTCAGTGTGAGGAGAAAGACAGCAGATAGATACAAAGGAGTGGAGTCTCCTTGTTTAATAATGCAGAAGACAGGACCAAATCCCTAGTCTCAGCTGGGCCCTTCTCATAGCCAAAAAGAGTTATGGACATCTCCAGAATTGCTCTAATATAGAAATCCAAGTGGAGTAAACCACAGTTTTAAGTCACTACTTTATTCTAAGGACTTATAAGGGAGGCTGAGCAGACTGGCTCCTATTAGATACTCAGTTGCTAGTGACTAGAATTCAGTGTCTTGGCTGTTACAATCACTAGTTTCACTGAAGCCTTTGTTTGTTAATAAACATCCTTAATTCTAGCATATTCCCTCGCTATGACCTTTCATCCTAATACACTCATAAAAGAAAAGTCTCTTTTTGTTATTACTTTATTGATTAGCATTAACTGATTCTTGCTTATCTCACTGGTGTATTGTGAGTAATAATTAATGTTTGTGCACTGTTCTGAAAATGAGCATCACTGCATCAAATGCTACTTTGAGGAGAAAGATGCTTTGTGATGTTCTTATCCTTTTTGTGCAGCCTTTAATTGCCTCTGCATTCATCTTACTTCCACTCTTTAAGTTGCAAGTTCAATTATTTTTTAACCTTAGATCTTTGAGCGGTTTCTCTAAAAAAACACAATAGTCACTCTTGATCTGTCCCATTTATCTCTTTCAGATGTCTGAGTGTGCAGAGAGAAGGAGATGAAGACAATTTTTCAGGTCACAAGGATGATATGATGGACATGTGTGCTAGTTAAGTGAAGAGAGGAGAAACTTTTTGAGGGGCTGTAGGAAAGGGGAAACATGATTACTATTAAAGAAAGGAGGAGAGAAATCTCAGTTGTGCCTGTCCCTGTGCTTTTGTTTCTGACTTTGAGAAGTCCTTCACTAGGCTGGGATTCCTGTCTCATACGGAGTGTAGGAAGTTCTCTTCATTTTTGCAGTTTTGTTTCTGAGTTTCCTATTTGCTTCAGAGAGATGAGGGAGAATACATGCAGAATAACCATTCAGATGATGCATTTAAAACTGAAGAGAAAAGTAATAGCCAGGTCTCACTGGACTTCACTGGATTATTCTTAGTTCTCTGTAGAGGAGGCAGAATTTTTGACACTTGCAAAATGTGAAACTAAATGGGACAAAACTACAGAAAACATATGGTACTGTAGAATTATTCTAAAAATATATGATTTACAAGATGTCCCCAAAGTATTTGTATTTCTAATTCCAGAACCTTGAGATTTTGTTCCTGTTCAAACAGATAAATTTTCTTTTACATCTTTCACAAAAATGCATGACAACCTAAATATACAAATGCTAACAATCTGCAACAAACAAGAGAAAACAGCAGACAAATCTTGTTGTTGTGGCCTGACAGTGATCTGATTACCTGAATTCGATGCACTGGCTAGCTATTTTCCAAATGCCTGACCCTGTAAAAGCTGGAAAACATAAATTTTATTATCTCTAAGTCATTTCACACTAAAACATATTAACATTTTGGAAACTCATACCAAAAATATATGAACAAAGTACATAGAAGTGAAGAAAGGAAAAAGATCCAGCCCTTACAAATCTGGAAATAATTTCTCTGAAAGACAATAAGTAATACATCCAGACCTGAAGACCTTTGCTTTGGACTATGTCTGGTTTTGATACTACATTTTACAAAATTCAGCCATGGCTTTAGAATAGATGGAGACTGTTCATATACTTGGTAATGGCAAATGAATATTTGGCCCATATGAACTTCATTTAATCATGAAAATGAAATGTCTTTTTAGTACCAAAAATTCAGTTTGTCTGGAAGTATTTTTTTATGATTATATTTTTGACTGGAGATCTCAAGCAGTGCCATGAGATTTAGCTGACCATCTTTACATCTTGTATATTGAATAATGACTATCACAATTTCAGTACAACAGATATGGTAAGTTGCTTGCAAGGTATTGATAAACCAGAACTTCATTCTTGCTAGGTCATTCGTAACTTAATGAATTTTCAGTACCAAACAAATTGGTAAAACTCACAACCTGTATAAGGACAAATAAAGCAACAAAAATGGTAGATTAGATGATGAATTATATTTTATGGTCTTTATCTTTTGTGATACAGAAAAGTTTAGCCTGTTTTAAAGCAGTTTGTTTTTTTGAAGTAATCGTAGATATGTAATCACCAAAATAATGGATATAATTAAAATTCCATTATTTTAGAAATATTATTTTCAGGAAGAACTTCTAAAATAGAGAATGTATCCCAGTCTTGAAGACTGTGGAGAAAAGCAGAGACATGATTAGTTTTACCTTCTGTTGATGACCAGCCAAAAAAAAAAAAAAAGAAATGTTTGCCATTGATTTTGCTGGGTTTGCCTTTCCTAATCAGTGATTTTGAACTGAATCACTGATAATGCCATCTAGACCAAAAAAAAAAAAAAAAAAAAAAAAAAAAAAGTTTCTAATTTATCTTGACCTTTGCACAGGACTTGAACAGAGTCTCTTGTTGTGTAGGTCAGTCACTCATTACTTCAGCTGTCTTTATTCCTTTTTGGGTTTGTTTTTTTTGTTTGTTTGTTTGTTGGTTGGTTTTTTTTTTTTTTTGTTATCCATATTGTCACACCTTACCTTATAATTGGGAAAATGCATAAAAACAACTTACAGAAGGTTGCAGATTTTTTTTCCTTTTTCAAAAATATATTTCAACATAACAGGCTAAGAGCTAGTATGACCATTTTATTTTACAGCTGTTAACCAGAGAAACAACACAAAACATTGTACCAACTCTTTGTCCCTGCTAATATTCTCACCCTCCAATATTTCTCTAGTTTCATTGGTTCAAGTCAATAAATTTTTTTTTCTTAATTTACTTTCAAGTTTTGATAGTAACTGTGCTCTGGATAAAAGTTTGAACTGTAACAAGCCATCATAAAGTTTTCTGGTATTGATGAAGAAACAAAACGTGTTGGATGCTACTGACAGAAACTCTCTGAGCAGAATGGAAAAGAGAAAGAACACTCAGGACTGACCTGCTAGTGAATAAACACTACAGTGCTTACACAGATATAGAGGTGGGTTTTTTTGGGGGAATTATGTAGTGTTCTCTAAATCCACCTGTACTAAAAAGGAGATGTTATATTCAGTTTAAATATATATATTACATGGTGAATACAGTTCACAGTGAATATCATATTTATGTTCCATCTTGATGGTAGAGTGTGTATTTTACCAAGGGTGCAGCCTGGAGTAGCAGATACGAGAGGGCTGTCATGGAGAGCATGACTTGACATCTCCTGGGATGCAGCAGCACTGCCTGGAGTTTCAGCACAAGTTGCCTGTGCCTTGCGTTCATTTCCACTCATGGCTGTGGGCCCTGAGATGCATCTAGAGATGGGATGAGAGTACCCATGGTGCCTTGGCCACGCAGCTTCTCCTGCACACACGTTAAACTGGGTAGCGTGGTGCACTATGAGAGGTGCCCTGAAAGATCTTGTCCCCCATGTGTCTTGGGAGGACCAGGGCACAGTTTAGCATATGATTTTCTCTGTTTTCTGAAAAGCATCAACCTTCATTTAATAGAAACAGTATTGTTCAATTAGGGCTGTAAATACTACAGCAGAACCACCAAGTGGCATTAAATCATTTCCTGAGCTAGAAATGATCACCAAAAACCTAATCGGGAGGGAGTGCAGCCAAATATCTTCAAACTGTAATTAGCAGAGGACTACATGTTACATTTTGAAACCCACTCTCTATGAAGATTTAAAAATTACTCACCAAATGGAATACATTCAAAGTGCACTTGAACGTGTCCTTTCTTTATGTTTTCAGTATCCTCTGTGACCTACACTCTTACCTAGAGCTGTCTATAAGCATTTAGTCTGCCTTTTTCTCCAAAATCACCCAGACATTGCTGCTGAAAAAGAACTTAGAATTTTTATAATATTTAAAGTTCTTAAAAAGCGTCACCAAACCAAATAGCCCGAGGACACCTTGCATAAGATATTCAGCTGCTATTTAAGGACTCATGTGAATAGTGGATTTATAATTTTAAATTACTGTTTTATTGTAGTTCATAACCAATTTTACTTTAAAATATAGGCCCTGTTCATCAGTGGCTGTAGATCAGCTTTAACTACCTTAGCAAGTAACTTAGCACCATGGGAGTGGGTTGATAGATCAAAGAAGATGCCTCCATCTACACTGCAGGTGGCTCAAGGTGTTTACATCCGACCCAACATGCTTTCATTCCCTGAACCAAATGTACCCTGGCTGTGTGCAGTTTGAAGATATCTGAAGGAGCAGTCACTGATTGAGATCCATTGTCCCTTGTGGGGCTGAAGGGCATGTAATGGAGATTTCCTGCTTAGTTGCTTATGAAATTAATGTTCACTTGTGCACAGACCACTTCTTACACCAGACCCCTGGGGACTGGGGATCGTTTGGAACTTTGGCTTGATAGGCTTGATTATTCTAGATGCACCAAGCTTCAACACTGGTTCATTACAAATGTATTTCTGGCCAGTTCTGTTTACCTCCAAACATTTTAGGAAGCTTTGTAGAACAAACCTTACCAGAAATGTATCAATTGAAAGTATAATACCTAGAGCAGCTAAAACTATTATATGAAGAAATATATGAGTCCGGGAACCTCTTGAAAGGAGCCTTTAACAAAAAAAATGCCAGTTCAAGTCAGAACACTGCTAATAATTTGCCTTTCAGAAGGACTGGATTTCAAGAGAGAGAAAAGTCTAATTATATACTAAAATGAGCTTTGAGGAAGTAAAATTATCATTGGTTTGGCTACTTTGGAGTCAAAACATGTTCTGGAAGGTTGTATTTTACCAATGGTGACTCAAAGGACAGAAAATTTAGAGAACATGAGAAAAAGGAATAACTTTTCATAGTTACAATTCTTTCGATTATTCAACTAAATTATGTGATAAATCTTGGTTCAGTTAAAGCTTAGTAAAAGTCACTTTTATTAGATTGAAAATTATTATAAGAGCCTGCAAAAACTAACACAATAGATATTCTAAATCAAGTAGTTAATCCCATTACAGGAGGCAGACAAGCCATTATATTTTAGCATATTACATATTTGAATTTCTGATGCATATTCTTCTGTACTGTATATTTTTGTATTATAAAATCCCTGTTATTTCTAACAATTTAATATCAGTGTTTCAGGTTAGATTCACAGAGAAGGGACATTCCTAGCTTTGTAAAAAATATTGTAGGTTTATTTCTAATGCTACTTTTCTGTATGTTTGCTTTTTAGCAGTAATAGAATGTAGCCTAGGGCTATAAAATAAAGTGCTATGTATCATAAAATGCTTGCATATACTTCTATATTTTTGTAGAGGTCAGTGGATGAGGTAATGCATTTCTTGTAAAATATAAGCAGATTTCAGGTTGAAACACTCCTTTACACATCATATTTTTTCTGTTAATGCCTGTCTCTGTTCACCCAGCTCACTAGTGTCATGATTCATCACAATACTAAAACAAATACGTAAGTTACAGATATTGCATAGTAACTCTTATAGAACTCTTAAGCAATAGGAGACCCTATTATTCGTAGAAATAATAGAAATGCATGTGAAAAAGAAAGTTTTAGGTTTGTTTTTTTTTTTGTTTTGAATTTTCTTTTTTTTTTCTTTTAATGTTTTTTCTGTCCCCAGAAAATAACTTTCTAAATATATAGCCCTTTGGCAGGGCTTATAGGAAATTACAGCAGCTGAGTAAATGAGACTCTCTAATAAAGTAATGGCATGAATTGAATGGGGTTCTGCTAAAGAATGCGTTTTGGCAAAATAGGTCTTTGGACAAGGACTAAGGTCTCCTCCCCAGTTTAGAGTTAACAAAGCTGAATTATATTTTCTTTGTTCTCCTGTCTCAGCTTCTGTTCCAAGCAGACTTCAGCCAGAAATTCTGTTTAAGAGATATTGCCAAATTTGCTAGTATAAAAATTTTAATCAAAATGTCCAAGGCATTTTTCTCCATATGTTAAGATATGTGTCTCATCATGTGCCACAAGAAGGGATACATAATAGAAGATTGTGGGACTGTTTGACATAAACCATTTAACATTTTTCTTTGTGTTACAACATACTGAACAATGCAGAATGGCCCCAAATCCCATCCACACGTAGTGCAAATTGATTTTGAGGCCCTATATTGGGTTGCACTGACTGGGATCCTGACCCACAGAGGATCTCAAAAGAATCTTATGACTGTTTTTTTGTTCATTTCATCCAATATTAATTGCTTTTTGATCAGTTTAATTTCTGGTACAATAAAAAGTTTGATTAATACTCTTGAATTTATTTATCCAGTTTTGAAGTTATGTTTATCTGCAAACAAATCTTTCTCTCCCCAAACCTGTTCTAAATGCAGGATTATTCCTGATAAAGACAGCAGCCAGTTTTGTAATTATCACTGTGAATCCTATCTTTCTGTTTGAGAAGAAATTTCATTTGACACTTTTGATGTACATTATATTAAGCCTGAACTCTTAAGAGAACTTTGATATGAAGTAATTTAATAAAAGTTTGTGACGTTCCCTATGGAAGACCCTTACACTGTATATAAAACTGCTTTAGATTCATCATAAATTATACTGGAGGAGTATGGTAAGTTTTGAGAGCTCCTTGTTACAAGAAGGCAGTGTGCAGCCCAGTGAAGATTTCTTGCTACCTCACAGCAAGACTGGTTGGGATGAAGAAAACTGAAGAGAGGAGAAAGTGAAGCATTATTCCCAAATCTCGGCAGAAAAATCCCATTTTGTGTTTCTGGTTTCTGTCTTTTGAAAGATTGTTCTGGAAAATATGGACATAAAGTGAAAAACTAACTGTGCATGAATGGGAAGGTGAAACGTTTACCTGGATGCGCAGCAGGTGCAAAAGGATACACATGGAGTCACAAACAGTTCCACTGACACATCTCTGATGTTGTCTTTAATCTAGCACAGACCCATATTGTTACAGAGTGCTACAGCTCTGTGGAATTCAGAAAGATGCTTTTTCACCAGAAAAATGGGAAAAAAAAAAAAAAAAAGAAGAGCCAAAGTAGGAGCAGTTAATTCACCACAGATTCTCCAAAAGGAATAACACCTATGCTTGCCAGGCTATACTGGAAAATAGGAGTACATCAAATTCAGCCTCAAACTAGGAAAAAAAAAATAAAAAAAAAATAAATTCCTAATGGCTCACAAGGAACAAATATGTGCTGTATTTCAAGAATATGACCAAAGAAAAGGCCATTTAGTCGTCTGGAGAAGTATTTTGACTTTCGGAGCTCTGTCTTCATTACATCCCTGCTCTTAATCTGCTAGATGGTGTGCTTATCACTTTCTTTCTTTTCTAAGAAAGATAAATGACAGAATAAAACCAGTATTTTTTTTCCAGGGACAAAAGTATATCTTTACCTTGATATCTTAATCAGGAGTTCTTAGGCACAAATAAGAATATTCGTGATTTTTGAAAGTAGAGTTCCTTTTATCCATCGAGGGTTTATTAGCACTTCTGACAAATCGTTCTGGTTTGTTGGGAATTTACATCTCCACTAAGACTGATAGAAAATTATGTCTGAACTGCCTCTATGTTCGGCAGCAAACAATGGTAACCATTGTGACTATGAGAAGTGTTAGTATATTGGTTTTCTTATTACTATTGGGAAGGAGTAGAGGCCTGAATGAGCAGGAGCTCAACTATTCAGTGAGAAAGTTATAAGATACCAAGAAGTGAAAGCATTATACAGAATTACAAAAGAATAAGCAGTTGATATAATTACACTACAAAACAATTTTAGTGACTGAAAGACCAGAAAAGAACTTGTACTCTGGGTGAAATCAGCTTCCAAGGATTATTGAGATAGACTTGAGCTTTTCATTTTACAGCAATCTTAATTTGAACAGATTTTTCTTCTAACTTTGACATTTCATTTATTTGGTTGTCACGTTGCACCCATTCATTCAATAAGCTTTAACACTTTTATAATTGTGCAGAGTTTTTTACCCCTTGGTTTCAAAGTCCCTCAATGTCCAGAGGGAGTTTGGGTCTAGGATTTGAATTCAAACTCATGACAGTTTATAGGGTGTCTATCATGCTGATGTACTCGTATCACATGGAGGCTTACCCCAGGATTTCCACCAAGGCAGAGGAAAGGAAGCAGACCTTAGTTCTGGGTCCTGCTCGGTCTGGCAGGGTTTGTTTTCCCCTACTCCTTAGTCAAGAGACAAATCCAACGATGAAGCACGTCTCTAATTAGAGGCAACTCGCTGTCCCCACTGCTGAAGCTATGCATCTGAGCTCTGTAGAAAAAGTACAAGTTCTAAAGCTGGACAGAAAGGTTAAGCAGAAGCAGCCTGGTTGAACACTTCTATCACTAGATAGACCTAGGGCCACACATACAAACAGTGCTTGCAATAGGACAAGAACCAAGGTTTTTATTTCATGTGGTTCTACTTCTTAATAGCCCTAGCAAGTTTATTGGGGGACAGCTTCTTAAAACCCATTCATGAAAGAAAGAAAGAAAGAAAGAAAGAAAGAAAGAAAGAAAGAAAGAAAGAAAGAAAGAAAGAAAGAAAGAAAGAAAGAAAGAAAGAAAGAAAGAAAGAAAACCAGAAAAGAAAAAAGACATTTTTAATCTCAGCCAAGTGCTCCATAAATAAAGCATTCTGATGCACAGGTCAAAGGCAGCACTCACACATTGCTACAGCAGACATTTCGTTTGGCAGCAAGAGTGTCTGAATCCAGCCTGTAGTGTCTCATCAGAGAATCATGGAGCCCCATTCATCTCATTTGTGATAGCTGAACTTCATTTCTTTTGCTGTGTAATGACTTTTGTAGCTGTGTGCCAATTGTTTTGGTATATAGCTTTGTTAAAAATGAAATCTCAATGTAGTTCCTAGCCTCAATTAAATCCTTATTAAACCTATACTTTATAGTCACCCTGAAAAAATTAAAATTAAAAAATGAATAATTTAAATTAAATGTAACAAAATGTAAAAATTAAATTGATCATTAAATTAAACATTAATTGAAATTTAATAATCTGGTAAAACTAATTGACAATTATGATTCATAATAGAAATAAAAAGGCTACACTAAATTCTAGTTCTTCTTTTAATACAAATTCAAAGATGACAATACTGTTGACACTTATTCAAACATGTGTCAGATTATTGTTGAGAAGGCCTGAGCTCCGTCTTGACAGGTGCCAGAAGCAGCACCAGGTGAGTGGACGGTGCTTGAGTGTTATGGATGTTACTCTTTCCATGCCATCTCATCAGCTTGCAGTTCTCTCAAGAAAAACAAAATCAAGAAGCAAGCACATAAGTAATGATATTCATGCACAGGAGACAGTATGTCAAAGGAAGTTGGCTTGTGTGACCACCTTGTCACAGTCATACTCTTCTACCTTTGTTTTTTAGGGGGAAAAAAGGAATAGACCCTTTTTAAATGGAACTTCAAATAAAAGAATAAGGTACCATAATTTGCTGGAGATACTGCTTTCTACTTCTTTAGCATTTTTGTGGCTGTTATTGTCATTGCAATGAGTATTTGTGTTCTCACCATGCATTCAAAGGATTTTCTCCTTCTGTCCTCCAAGGATAGGATCTTTATTTTCTTCAGTTTTCTGTCCATGAAAAAAATAAAAGGAAATAGTGACTTATTTTTGGCAGTGGATGGGATAGTTGTATGGATCCCAATACTTTTGTTCAAGAACCTTATTCCCAAAGCAATGTTACTGGCCCAGCTAGGTTTGCTAATCTGTTCACTTTATACTTACTTTGCATATAAAGCATATGAGGTCTTTTGGCCATGTCTGTCAGCTAAAATAGAGAGATAGCTCAACTGTGCCAACTGAGTCATCAAATAATTGTTCAAAAATATATACAGACTCTAATTTCTCACATTACTCTTCTTAGACTCATGTAAACCATAAGGAGGAGTCATTGTCTCACAGGTTAACAAGAAAGATACTTCTCAGATAGAGGAAAGGAATGGAGTATGATATCCCACATAGACATACATTGTACTATTAGCCAATGGACTTTTATGTTGAATAAATATGGAATTAAAATAAAATTCTCAAAGTGTCTGTGAAAAGTGGTAAGTGGACTTTCTGCCTAAGTATTCAGGTTTAAATAGTATGAAATCTTGAGGGATTCACTTTAGTTCTCCCAGCTCTCAGCTACAGAAAATAACAGATTTATTACTGTAAAACCACTAATATTCTAGATGAGACCAAAAACTGCCTTCCACATTTTGGGTTTCTGTCAGATAGTTTTCACTCTACTGAAATAAAGCAATTAAATGTCAACCTCTAATTTTCTAAAATCTATGAAGTATGTAAATTAGGGTCATAAAGGAACATATATTTGGGGTCAGTTTTTACTTTGTTAATTAAACTAAATCAGGATACAAAGCAACTCAACATAACATTCAAACATTGTAAGCAATTGCCATAAGCTTTATAATAATGACCTTACCCCAAAACCTCAATTTGTCATCTACTTAGGGTTTGAACTGTTCAGGATTTGATTGTAATTAACTAGAAGTCATATTCCTGGGAAAATAAATTGTATTTGTATGAGAAGAATTAAATATTCATTACAATAAGATACAATCTGCTGAAAATCCAATATACTATCCATTTAGGAAAGCAAGGTAATTATGATCTGAATTTTAGACTAGATGCCAAAAAGAGATCCATGAAAAAGGCTTATACCTGACAAAAAAAAATTAATCTAAATGGTTAAAGTAATTTGCAAGTACAGACAATCTGGAGGAACATTTCAGTTAGTTTCTTCACACCTAGCTAGTATGTAAGTATGTGTGGTTTTGTGTGCGGACATTTATTCCGTTATATGTCTTCTCTCTGTTTATTACAGTATATATCTTCACTACTATTTGGTTTAGTATCTGGAAATGTCTCGTTTCCACAATTAAACATTTAATCTGAAAGCACTAGTCTGTGATCCATATAATAACTGTATTAAGTCATTTGCTGATGAGCTAATATTTATTTCATGATTAGGGGCATGAATGTTATTAAGCCACAAAATTTCTGGGAATATTCATCCTTGTACGGCAGGGTCTGAAAAAAAGTAATGAATTGAACCTTCAAAAATGGGCAATTATGGGACATAATATCTGTTGCCTCATTAAGGAAGTTACTCAGATAGCACAAATGATAGCTTTCACAAAACCTTAGACAAACTGCCAGAAATATTGTGTCCACTAGGGATACACGTACTGCATGTGTCCCCTTGACATAATAATTTCAGCTATGTTGCCTTTATTGACTAATGATTAAAGGCAAAAAATGGCCATTTAACTGGTCTAATAGTTGAAAAAATACTCAAAATATTTATTTAATTAGAAATACATTTTATATTTTTTTCAATTATAGTCGCAAAATACAGACTTGCAACAAGATAGGGAAGTAAAGGGGTTCTCCAGATTTCTAGGAAGCTTTATAGACTGGCTTTCTTAGTAAAATTTGTCATTATGGCTATCCTACAGAACCAATGTTCCTTGTGTTTCAGCAGACAACTTCGGTTTTAAGTAAGCTTTATAAAGAATATTGCCTATGCAGTCAAATTTAGTGCTTGAAGTTGATTATAAGAACAGAACAATTTTGAAAATTATAAAAAATCAGACTCTGAGGAATTCCAAGTAAATTATGGAGATTTACCTCCTGTCAGAAATATGCTGAAATTCTTCAGTTATCTCCTCATTACGGCATCAGTGTAGCAGAAGCAGTTTATGTTACTCAGGTTTCTAGGGTGTCATTAAGACCAGAAAACTACACATAGAGATTTATGTTTGTATAAATAGCTGTTAAATTTCATATGCTCGCATGTGTATAGAAATACACACACACACACACACACACATATATATATATATATATGCAAATACTTACAGATATAAAGCAGAAGCAGGTTAAATCATCCAAGCATTATTTTTCATAGAATCAACAGTGAGAAGAGACAAAAGAAAAAGAAACAGTAATTGTCTATGAACTTAATTTATTTAGGATCATGATTTCACTGCTGTTCATACAGTTTTGCTATCCTTTGAGCTTTAACAGAGATCTGATTTTGTGCAGCCATCAAGAACACTGGTTTGACTCTAAGCATGCAAAAATTCTTGTGATCATTTGGAAGGTACCTGATGTTTCCAGGTATTTTCAAATTATTCTGTTTCTTCAAGAGCAGCCATTCAGTTAGTCTGCTAGATTCATCTTTCATATGTCGTCAAGGTAAAAAGCTTAAATAAAAGCAATTATTGTGAAAGGCTGTTATTTTCCTTATTCAGTTGGGGTTTTTTTTTGAGACTGGTACTTTTGATATCTATTTCAATTAACAACAATGTTAATTCTGACATATTTTCAAACTTCTGTCAAGGCCACAATAGTTATGTCTTTATATGCCTACTTTTCTAGACCAAACAAAAATAAATATCATGCTAATTGAAATCCTGTCTGTTGATACAGCATTTCTTAATGTTCAAAAAGGCAGGCAGGAGTTTCAAAAGTCATCAGGACAGAAGGAGTGTACTTTTGCTGGGAAAGTAAATGGGACCAGAGTTCAGGCTCACACACCATCCCTTGGTCATTTGCAGGTCATCTGCATACATCCTTGGTCATTTGCAGGTCATTTGCATACATCCAGGTCCCTTGGTCATTTGCATACATCCTACTGCAGTTGTACAGTGAACAAGCCCTCTCCCAGGTAAATCCCTGACTTCAGCTCCACATATTCCCCACAGTCCTTGAGACCTCATGGACCACAGACTCTTCTCAATAGGCAGGATAGACGTGGCCATCATATTCTGAGGAGACAAGAGAGTTTTGTCATAGAGACACAAGCCAGACTTTTCTTGAGGGTAGAGACAGAACTAATCCAAGAGAGACATTTATTTAGTATGTGTGTTCAGCGTAGCTTTCCAGAAGACCAGGTCTTGTGAAGGTGGATCTGAAGATTAGTAGAAATATTTTGTATAAAAGCATCCTTCCAAAACAAAATCCCACATGCTTGCAAGAAAACTGGGACCAATTAATTGCCAAGCAAGTTTTGTGAGTCGTGATTATATATAGTTCATATACACAGTTCATAGGAAGCATTCAGCAAGTGTCTTGCAGGCCTAAATTCTGCTTCTTGCACTGCATCATGCAGATGTATAGTAGCGTTTTCAGAGGCCATACTGGTTTAACTTGTTGCATAAGACAATATTAAGACCCATGCCAAGGTTATCTGCTTTCTTCTTTTCTAAACTGTCAGTATTTTTCTAGATACTGTCTTTATCTAATGTTTTGTTTGTTTTCTCTTTCCAAACTGTATTTAGATTAACTTGTAGGGATATTTTGTCTCTAAATGATTTCAGCTTCCAATCAAGAATTTCTCAAAGGTGACAAAAGTGACATGTTGCTTCTGAGACAAACTATGTATGTGAATGTATATGTGGTATATACAATAACAATAATATATATATATATATATATATAATGTGTGAATTGTGAATCAATTTTATGAGGCAACAATAATTATGGATTTTGTGACCTTCCACAGTAAACAGCATTAAGGACAAATAACTTCTACCTGCATGCTTGCTCACTATTCTTTCTCATGGTGCTGTCAAATAATCAACCATACTGTGTGTAATTGCCAGAAAACAAGTCCATTTGAAACTCTGTTGGGTATCATTATTGGAATTTGGAACTTCACTTTCTTCTCACTTTTACCAGTTTAAGTATTGATTTATTTTCATAAAGAAAGGGTTATTTCTGTTTTTTATCAGTGACACTGCAAGGCAAACTGGTCCCATAGTCTTTCAGTGGCTAATACACATAACTGTGTGTGTACCAACATATTACATGTGCCTCCCAGGCACCTCATCCAGTTGGCAGAGATCCTCTGGGAGGTTTTCCTAGTCTCCATGTTACAGAGGCTCTCAAATAAACAACTAACCACCAAAAAAAAAAAAAAAATTAACACAATTAACTAGCTCTTCATAAATTACAGGTTTGAATGTCTGTGAGAGGAGAACAGAACAACTTCCTAGGGTTTAATGGCAGCCCAGAAGGCAGACCAAAGCCCCGCTCCCTGGGGTTTAACAGCAACCCCAAACGCTCCATCACTCACCTGTCCAGTGAGGGCTCTCAGCCTCGAGGACGTGCTCAGGGCAGCTCCCGACCCAAGGCCCCTCGAGGAGTTTCCTTGGGCAGCGTCCTGACCCCAGGGGAGAGTCCTCGACCGCAGCTGCTGCTCCAGGGGACAAGCTCCGAATGTCTCCCAGGGGACCCCACTGATGCCCAGGCCCAACCTGACCTGTGGTCAATAGCGGCTCCATTAGCCAAAGGCCCGATTGCCACGGAGCCCTGAGAGCAAAGGCAGCCCCGAGGTGCTGCGCTTCAGCAGCCAAGAAGCTCTGCTCTCACTGGCGGGTGCACATGACACAATCCAGAACAGAGTGACCACAGGCAAAAGACCCTCTGGGAAAGGCCCTTGCACCACTCTTTACTTCGATATCATGGAGTGCTTGTTAGCACCTGCCCATAGCACACCAGGGGACATTTCAGGTCCTTGCCAGGTAGCTGAACATGTACTAGTGTCTAGGAACATTCCTGGGCATAATTTAATATGTTAATATAGACAAAGCCATTACAGCCTATGGTTCTAATGGAAAATAGGAAACGTGGCTGGATGCTTCTTCTGAAAAATGTTCAACAGTATTAAAAATTTTGTCTGTGTTGTCTCATCTTCCACTTCACAAAGGTTAACTACTCAGGTCATTTGGCTGTACTAGGCTCACTAATATCTTTCTGTATTTCCTAACTCCTGATGAAAAGACAAAAGTTTGTCTTATAGACATTTTTACAGAAGTCTGCAAATCCCTTAATAGAAAATCCATACATCAGCTGCTGTCACTTTCCTGACTTGAAGAACAGTAAGGATATTTTTCTTGTATGCACTGGCTTCATTCAGAATAATTTTTGAGATGTTTCCTAATATGTTTGCATTCAGATCTCATCAGACTTTTAAGGACTTAGACATGTCTTTTGGTTAGGTCAGCAATTGAATTTACTATTGTTGCTGTGACTCTTGGTTACATTATGTTCTTTTCCCTTGATGCTGATCTCTGAAAATGCATCCTAGCTGTATAAAACACTTCCCAGGTTTCTTCTTGTATTGTGGCTATTTTTATTCAGTTTCCTATGCTTTTCCAATTCAATTTAATATTGAAAATCCTCTAGATGACATGAAATGCAAAATATAGAAGTTTTGTTATTGTATCTTTTCCAGAAGCCCATGAGAACCTTGGCCAGGATTTCACAGCTCTAACAAACATTGCCTTGTGTAACCATTAAAAAATTCCCTCTTGTGCTTTCTCACCTTGAATGGCAGCAGTCACAAGTAGGTATCATGATATATCATTGTGTGAATCCTACTAAATAAACTCTGCTCTGTGATGATGTAAAAGCACCCCAAAGACATACAGCAGAGCAGCCACAATTGCCTTACTCATCTTATTTACTGCAGCTATTTCTTTCACTCTCTGGGTACAGTTTGTAGTTTGGTCATCTAGTAAAACCATAGCAACTACAGAACTGAGTCACAGAATGTCCAGAAATATGAACAGGATCACTAATGCCTGATGACATGGGACCCCTGAGAAATCACTGTAGAATATCATATTGCCCCAAACCAGGAAAAAAAACAGAAATTCCCTGAGTTTTTATGAAGGACATGTACATAACATACATCATCATTCATTCCATGTCTTATACTGAGAGCTGTCTCCCACCATGTTATGGGGGTCTAGGCTCTTCTTCATTTAACAGCAAAGCACTAATGGACAAGTCTGAAATCTGGATGGAAGATGGCCCTGGTAACTAAGTTCACATAGAATATATTAACTTCTTATTACTTCATTCCAGTGAATTGACCTTTAACTATAAGAGCTATGGGATAAGATAGAGAAGCAGTGCATAGAGATGTCCTGTGAATTACTCACACAATAATAACAGAATTCCCTTGATTTCTATTTATCTCTGGAAATGACTGATTATGCTTTGGTTTGTTTTTTCAAATATCACCCAGCGAGCTGATATATAAATATTACTTAACATGAAATAATTTCTTAGGAAAAAAGAAAAGAATTGATTATTCCTTTTTTTTTTTTTTTTTTTTTCTTCTAAGGGATTTAAATTATTCCTTTTTAAACTTACATAAATAATGTATATTAAGTATAAATTAATTTATATTTTATAATATTTAAAATATTAAAGCACTAGTTCCTTTAAAGGAATGTGATTTTTAGGGAAACCACAACAGACACTGACCTCCACAAAAAAGGAGAAAGTCTTCCTCTATATATGTTATAAAGAAGCTAAAGGATGGCCAATTCCCAGTACTTTCAAAGTGGTATATAGAAAAAATAGTCTACCTCTGTAATAAGCTTACTTGAATGTATGAAGAAATGGTGGACAAATCACAATTAAAGGATGAAAATACCCAGGTTTAGGACAAAGTATGATATGTTACTAGGTTCAGGTTATGTATTTTGGAGCTAGTTGCCAACCTGTTGAAGTCAATAGAAATACTTAGTTTAATTAAAGTGGGTAAACTCTTTTTATAAATTGTCTTTACTGTAGTAATCCTTGTGACCCAGTACTACATATTGCACAGATTAAATTGCTGGCTGCCACCACATTCCTACTGAATTTCTCCTTAAACCTAAAACCATCCCATTGTAAAAAATGTGTTCGTTTTCAGGTTCAATACTTTGCTTTCTCTGTGCCTTGTTTAGATTACATAGTAGTGAATTCATCTTTGCCATTGTGTAAACCTCTTCAGCTCAAGAGTTTAAGACTGCAACGAGACTCATTTCTGAATGAAGGCTCTGCAGGTCTGAGGCCCTCGTCTCCTGACTGTCCAAACTGTCACTTCTTCCAAGTGACTTCTGGTTCCCTCTTGAGGCTCATATCTGGTGTTCCTTCACAAAGCAGCTAGATAATGGGGGAAATAGTACAGAGCTGAGTCCTACAATGTGGAGATGTTAAACACATGTAGGGTGAGCATTATCCCAGACAGGAGAAGCTGGAGTAGCTTTCCCACAAGGTACTTCGAGATAGTCACTTCAATGACAGCTGAAATGAGGATTATGCATTCAATATTTTTTAACTGATGTCAATTTATGAGCCTTCAGCTTTGTCAAGTACCTTTTACTAAACTCTCCTTCTGTAAGTAAGAACTGCATTCATGGATTGATGTTTTAAATATAATGTGCAACCTTTACTTTTTGAAATGAAAAAGCAGATAAACTTTCAATTAATAGAAGTCAGTGTGTAGAACCTAGGTCTTGTGATTCAGATTTGTCTCTAATTCTTTACTGAACTGCATTATCTTTCCAGTTGCTGGAGTGCTACAAACCCCAAATATGTGGACACATCTGTGGGATCAAAGCAGAACAAAAGTATGTACATTCAAAATTTGGACTTTAAGGCCAGCAAAACACGGTTTATGAAATTCCTCAAAACTTAATTCTAATCCTGTGAACTGTAAGGTCTTGCAGGCCACATAGTTTTCTACCATTCCTGCTTGAAAAGATTTCATGAGGTCTCCAAACACGCTCAACTGCTGCACAAGAACAGCACAACCATGGCTTGCCTCTCAAACACAAAATCAGGAGTTTGGAGAGGTGGGCTAGTGGGTGTGGTGGCTGGTTTGCTTTATCCTCAGTTCAGCAGTATGATGGTTGGATCACTGACTTGAGGTGGCATCCACTTTACCCTGTCTGAGGGGATCCAGATCCATCCTTCCCAGGTAGACAGCTCATCTGGCAGCCTTGCCCTTAGCAACCTGAGAGTCATTCTCTTTATTTTGGGGTGTTCATAACTCATCATTGCATCTTACATGCACCGTAACTGGTTGTTGTAGATGAAACCATCTAAAAATGTTAACTTTAAATAAAGGAAATCTCAGTGAGTCATTTTTGTTCTAACCCTCATAACTCATGGAATAAGAAAAGATAATGCTAGACAGGCTGTTTTTAATGCCTATTAAACTGTTATGATCATCTAATCAGTCTGTCTCCCTTCTGCATTTTAAAGAAAAAAACACAATCAAACAAAAATCCCACTTACTAATTTCTGCATTAATATAGGCAGGCTTTCAGGACAGAAGCTTAACTTCAGAGGCTGCAACTCAGCCACTTGTAAAACTCTCTCTCCTCATTATCGAGAAACCTTCAGCTCTATAACTTTTGCATGACTACATATCTTTAAAAAAATTAAAATAAGACAGGCTAAAATATAAAAAAATATTTAAGAAAAAGAGAGGCTAAAATATCATGGCATGTCATGGTGCATCACTGTTACAACGTGCAAACTGATTATGGCACGTTATTTCTTACTAACATTTTTTACACCTGGAAATACAAAAAGTTTTCTCAGTTCAGAATGTCAGCAGTACATCTTAGACACCTAATCTACATGGAGGCCCTTCTGTTTCCTCATTAGCAGGTCTACGTACTCTTCTGTATTGAAACCCTTTCTCCTGGGGAGGGACCGGGCTGAGTAGAAATGGAAATGTACTCTGTGTATAAGGTGTATAGACAATAATGTAGTGAAGTAATGCAAAGCTAACAAGCTGTTACCCTGGCAAGTTTTGCTTGTTGCTCATGTTTGCACTCGTTTTTACTTTTTTATTTTTGTCACTGCTTCACATAAAATCTAGCTCTCTAGTCATAACGCTAAGTGAAACGTACACCTTTTGATAGACTTTTCTTTCTCTAGATAATGAAGTTATTAATTATTCCATAACTATGCCCTATTTGTCACAAGTGTGGAACTGTAGCACCCATGATCTCTGTTTTCTCCATTTTCTTCAAAGTAGTAAAGACTGAAGACTTCTGTGTCGACCTACCAGCCAAAGGGAATGTATCTAGTCGAAATCTTGAAATTTAAGAGTTGTACTGATGTTAAAAGATTTATCCTGCACATTCAGTATTTGGAATAAATTCTGAAATGTGGAGGTTTTCCAAAGTTATGATGACTGACCAAAGCAAATATTAAATTGACTAAAGTATAATAGGCTTAATATTTTTTTTCTATATATATAAAAAGTATTATAATGAAAATGTTTTAGAAAATTGATGAAGAGGACAATCTGACATTCACTTATAGCAATAATTCATAACTTCATCAGATGGTTGTCTTTTTGTTTCAGTGACAGGGCTGAAGGTTATTAAAGAAAAGGAAATAGCATTTGTTGGCATCTTCTCTGCTATGAGTCTGCCAAAACCACAGATATAAGCTCTTGAATGTTTCCTTTTGAACAAAGAACACAGAAAAAAAATTAAATTTATGAGAACGAAGTCATTAATCATATATTTTGACTTATTCCCATGACAAAACCTCAACGTTTTAGAAGAAAAAACCCTGCAGTCACAGTATTGTAGAGTGGCTTTTGCACCATCTATGACTGGGTAAATTAAAAATATAACTTGGAGAGGTTTGCTTTAAAAAAGAGAAAGATTTTGCTCATTTTTACATGGAAGTTTCAGCTAAGGATTTATATTCAAATGTTATTCCTTGTGAATATCCTCACAGGATGGTTTTCATTGGAATTGACAATATTTTGATTTTTTCCTTACACTGTCACTAAAATTGCTCTTGTCATGATTTCAGAGGCCTTTACCTTATGTTCAGCAACGTGTGTGAGCTATTGCTGCTTTCAGATCTGTGTTGCAATTCTGCAGCCATTGTTGAACACTAGTCATTCCTGCAAATAGATTTATTGACTGCAGTGTGGGACCTTGTGTTTATAATGTCTATTAAGTAAATATTTCTAAGTCAGGGTTGTTTAAGCAGCCCTTCCTGTCACTGGCATCCATTGAAGCATTAGAAGAACAAACTAAGGTGGTTAAAGCCTTAACTCTGAGCCTGTTTCTCCACAGTCATAAGTAAAAGAGAGTCGCGACTATTCCTTACCACTAAATCCAAATGGGCTGGGTTAATTCCCTCAGTAAAGCTGACAGCTAGTCACCTCCAAAGTCTGTCAAGGTAGGTTTGGGAGGCTGTCTAAGGCAGAGGGAGTGAAAACTAAGAACAGCCTCAGGGAAACTGCTCATTCAAACTTCTAAATTTAGGAGCAAGCGAACCATCCTCTGAACCATACCAAAGCAAAACTAGTCACTGTGGTCCTAAATAAATTCAGAGGAGCAAGCTAAGAATTAAACAGTGTAGATGATCAGGGACCTGGTGTTTGAGTCTTCCTCTGCCTCTTTTTGATTTGGAGAGGAGGTGTGCCTTAAGAAGCAGCAAAGCTGTCTACCTCAAATTACTTTGCTATTGATCCTTGAGCAGAAAAATTCCAAAGGATGCAGAAGCCCTCCTAAGCAAAAACAAAGAAATGAGAAAAATTTCTTGTTATGAGAGTTTTCACTGGCAAACTGAATCACATCATTTAGGAAAAGAAAGAAAGGCAGACCTGCCCAGTGCTGTGCAAGTATGGCGTGTTCATTAAACTCTAAAACTGGGTGAAATGATGTTAGAATTGAGGAGCTTCCTGAAAATAAAGATGTAAAAGTAAACAAACAAGCAAACAAAACTTAATATAGCAGCAGTATTTTTTGCAGAGTAGTTAAATGAAGGTGAAGATACTTGATTTTATTTCCTACAGCAGGGTTTCATAACATTTCAACTGGCATGTTTGTGAAATCTGATTATCAAAAGACTTATAGAGAACTTTACTTTTTATTCAGTCCACTACTCAAAATACAGTCATCTACAAAAGTACCAACTTATTTAACAAATATATTTTGTTTTTTATTTCTAACTTTTAATGGTCTAAACAGGATCTTCTAGTAACTTGCTGGTTCAGGAGATTGTTGCATTACTGCGCATCATGCCTTCCTAAACAAAAAGATGTTGCAATGCCTAACATTTGGTTTTGATGTTGATACAAAAAAAAAAGGTATCAGTTTAAAATTTCTAATTAAATAACATAAACATTTAAAATAATGCAGTAATTGTTTGTCTACATATGATAGACACAAATACTATGGCATCATCTAAGAATACTGAAGTGTAATAGGCTTGGAAACCCTGCTTTTGATCTTTTCAGTGAGGTGAATAGAATATTGGTTTATAAACTTTCTAAAGGGAATGTGGTCTGGCTTAATAGGGTGCAATGGGAAAAACAAGCCTGGAAGCAATATAGATAAGCAACCACACAACAAACTTCAGGGAGACAATTATAGGGCAATGGCATATTTCCAAGCCACAGGACTCAGCTGTTCTACTGGCTGGGAACAAGGAGATCAAAAAGATACTCCCCAGCTGAAAGGCTCTTCCTAGAAGAGAAACCAGCCAGAAAATGGCCCCAATGCAGTAGAAAGGAAGATGAAAAAGGTGATCCTTCCCACTAAATAAAGCTACGACTTACCTGACGATTTTAAAATGTACTTTTTTTTTTTCTGAAGAAATTTGTTGTGCAATAAGTAATGCCTTCTCATTTGTGATGGTGGACATTATCACAGGAGAGGAGAGAGAGAAAGAGCCCTCATTCAGCAATGTTTTGGGGAGTCCCACCTCCCCTACAGGAGAAAGTTGGGGTTATGGTTGCTTATGGGAGTGGTCCATATGTGAAAAATAGTGTAGATGGTTCCAGGTTATGTGAAGGGTGTGAAGGGGGTGGCCCAGAGCAGAAAGCATTAGGAAATTCCACTTTGTCCAAAGGTATGATCTCCCTTTTAATAAAACTAAAGTAATAAATGGGAATTTATGTATCTAAGGAAATAACAATTTAGCCCTGATTCCCAACAGCACCAAAACTACTATTTCAAATAGAACACCTGAAATGAAATACTAAAAACTTCTTAAGGGCCTCAAGAGCTGTAAGGATGAAAAGCACAGACTCAATAGATAAAATGCATTCTTCACGCCTTAGTTGTTTAAGTAGGGTGAGAATCAGCCTAAGAGTACATGTTGCAGAAATTCAAGACACTGCCATCTAAAATGGGATGTGTTTGATTTCAGTCATCAGAAACTGTCCTAAAAAGCATTTTCTGATTTTATTTTTTTTTCCTATGGAGTTAGAAGAGTGAGCCCCAAACAAGATACAGCAATCTTTCTTTTATTTAATCAGTGGTTGTTTGGGTTTGGTTTTTGTGGTTTTTTGTTTGTTTGGTTGGGTTTTTTGTTTGTTTGTTTGTTTGTTTTTAATAACAAACACATTAATTCAGAATTAACATACAAAATAGAAATGTTAAGGAATTAGGATAAAATTCTCCAAAATTCAGGGGACAGTACCCCTGCTCTTACCGTCTTTCACCAGTAGGAGAGTAGATTATCCTCTTTGCTGAGAGAGGATGTCTGTTTCTGACTTTTTATTTATTCTCTATGCAGGAAGTTTTAAGGTATTTTCTGATGACAGCTTTCTGTGAATGCAATTCTTTTTATTAAAAATACCTAAAAAGATTAAAGCACAGACCATGAACAATGATTTATTTGATCAGAAGCATTTTATTTATCTGTTGGCTTTGTTTCCAGACTTCTTTGAGCCTGACTTGAAGATTTTTTTTCCTTCTTCCAACCACTGAGGTAAAGATATATAAATATGTTTAATTTTTTGTAGTGAACAATGCTCAGAAGTTCCTTGTTTGGTGGAATTTTTCCATTGCCAACAACAGCTGTTGGCTTCACAGCAGCTTTCTCTTTTGGTTTAAAGGTTTGAAAGGGTATCTCTATAGCTAACTGAAATGATTTATTTGTTTTATTACTCTTAATCTTTCATTCGGAACTGTAGAAGCTGCTAGGAACAATTCCACAGGGGAGTATTAGTGATACCAATTAATATGTAATGTGGAAGATATTCGGGTTTGATCATTTTATACAAACGTATTAATTACATTGGAACATGTATGTATCATCTGGCATATAAAGTCTGAGAGAACAGGGTGTGATACTGTTACCACTAAAACTCCATGCATGTAGAAACAAACACTACTTATACTTACATAAATTAATGCATTTCATGACACAAATGACTGAACTACATGGGTCAGTGATTTTTCTCTGTAGAGGTGTCCTCAGTGAACATTGTATGTTTTGGGGAGATATCACTGACTGATTGCTTGCTGATTCATTTGCTATGTTAATTACATGAACATGATAGCTCTCTCCATGATGGATAGGAAGTTGTTGACAGGAAGCCCTTTTCCTGTGATGGAACACCCTTTCTTTCCCCATATAACTGTTTTTTCCTTCAGCAGTGCATTCACTAAGCTGGTCTTCTGGTAATTGCACTAAAAAGGTTTCAAAACAAAATGAAAAAAAAAAAAAAAAGGCAAAAATCTAACAGGGCTTTGTGGGCTCTTTGTTGTTGTTTTTTAGATTTTATGGTTTGTCTTAGAATCATAAAATTAACATAGACATAATCACTCACCAAAAAATAAAAACAAACAAACAAAACAAACAAACAAAACAAATAAATAAAATGCTCTCAGGCTGACAAAATAAACCTTTTTTTTTTTTTTTTTTTTAACCAGAATCAGGTTTAAGTTAGTGACAATTATCCATTATCTAACCTCCTTTAAACAGATGTCTGAAATATTTTCTTTGCAGCCAACTCCGTGTTGTAATGAAGAGCTAGTCTAGGCAATACCTTCAAGATCCCATTTCAGCCTTACTTCCTATGATTTCTAGGAACTGAAAACAAGCAAATATTAAACAAACTTCTGCATGTTCTGGGCCAAGCACATTTTATTTTATTATGTTCTTGAGATGTTTCAGATATTGTGTGGTGATGTAAAAAAACACTGTGACATCTGCATGATTCCACATTTTTCTCTTGAACAAAACAATCTCAGGAGTTGAGACAGAAATCTTTTTCTCACCCACCTGAGGCTTAACCATTTCTCTCTTTCCTGTCCTCTTTTTAGTCAGATGTTTCTGGTACTGATGGGGGAGGCAAAGTATTCACTGACAATATCTATCAGTTGAGTGGAAATGTAGAGCATGGCTCACCTTGGCTAAATACAGATGCTGTGCATCAGATGTTTTAGCAGGGGCCGCAGTCACTACAACCTATGACTATTTGATCCTGGGGTAGGGACACTCTACAAACAGTTACATGGACTGCATGCTGTATTCTAGTCAAGACCTTGGCATCATTGCTTAAATTAAAAAATGATCAATCCTTGTCCCTGATGTATCACATAAGCAATGATAAAAGGATACAATCTGTGCAGTAATCAAAACCAATAAGCTGCAGTGCTAAAGTTGGAGTACAATAAATTATAAGATGGAGTGGTCAGAGAACACTGATGACCATTTTGTAGGCAACTTGGCAATGCGGAGTTTTAACAAAACATTAGGAGAACAGCTTTGTTCCTTCCAAGCATCATCAGGTGGCAAGCCAACACTTTGCAAATTTTAAATTAAAAAGGACTGTGTTTCACTTCAGTTATGCTCTTTCAATGAGCTCTTTACTCAAAGTCTACATAGTTCTACGGCTTCCACAGAATACCCTTACAGTGTAAATTTGCAAGAGAATGCCTTTCCTGTGGCCAAATGGGAAGTTCAAAACTCAGTGAAACTAAAGGGAGCAAGTTTTCTTGTAGTGTCACCAGAATGTTCTTAGCTTTCATGGGCTGGATGCCTTGTCTTTTCATGGCAGGGTATGCTTACATGATTTTCCAAAAATCAGTGTTTAGAAATGTGCATTTTTCACATATAACTATTAATTAGTATTACAGAAGTGCCTACTATATATGTGCCTGCATACATGTTTACAAGGTAAGCAAATGGAATAAGCAGCACGATATTTTTTCAAGTCTTTTTAGCATCAGTTTGGCTGGCCACTGTCTTTGTACAGCCTCCTTCATTCTCCTATTTCAGAAGGCTTAGAGAGGAAAAGAGCCTACAGCTTTGATACTTACAAAACTTGGGGCACAGAAGTCTTGTTTCCCAAGGGATTCCAAAGAATCAGATGGAAAGTGATTATTCCACAGCAGCAATTTATGTTTAGGGCAGTAATAATTCAGTTTAGCCTATCTCTATGTTTGTTTCTTTTTTATATTGTCCTTTGTCAATTATTTTGTTTACAGTAGAAAAAGTGAGTGTACATGTGCTCATGATGTACAGTAAGTGTAGCAATCTGGTGATAAAAGTCCTTTCAGCCCATGCTCGGCTGAAAAAAAAGGCAGGTATGTTGTGCACTTAATTAAGGTGAAAAGTTATCAGCTTGCTCAGAATCCAAGTGCTAAAAACTTTTCATCCTGAGCACAGAATACATCATGTCACTTGTAAAGGCAAGTAATTTTGTGTATTTATTTCATTCATTAATCTGAATATACACCACATCTTTCAGATACCTTTAAAGCATGTATTCATCTGAGTTACTTCTGACTGAGTGTTCATCCAATGTTCATCCAAATCACCAGTGATGTGTGCAGTGCGTTGCATCCAAAGGTAGCACTTCCTGGGTGCTCAGTCTTCTTTTCTTTGCCACTCTATTTCTGGTTGAGAAGAAGCAGGGTTTTGAATGTGATTGCCATGACACTCTTTCTCTGGATTATGTTTAGTTTTTCCTCTCACTGCCCAGCTTTTTTGTAAATATTTCTGTACTGAATGCTTTTAATTCATAGACATTGAGTGTTGGGGAACACAGCATCTTTTCACACAAACTATCTTATAAAATGTTGGTTTAATTAGAAATAGGTGTTGTGGCATTTTAGGCATAGATCCATTTGCACTACAGAGGCAGTGTTGTGAGCAAAGAACTGGGAAATACTGGATTGTTATGTGACAGAAAAAGGCAGTGGAACAGGTTGCCTGGAGAGGTTGTAAAGTCTTCAGCTTCAGAGGTGTCCAGGACTCAGCTGGATAAAACATTGAGCAACTTCATCTGAGCACAGCTGAAGGTTGGATTAGAGACCTCCTGAGTTCCCTTCCAACCTCAGTGATCCCAACATCCTGTAATCCTACAGTTAGTATAGGCACCTAATTGCTCTCACCAATTCACTTTGTTAAGCCAATATATTTCATGTGCACTGAAAAAATAGCCACACACTTAGATGCATAAATACAGTTTTCAAAAAGGTCTGTAATGGTAAGTGCTTCTGAAAACTATCTATCTGCCTCTTTAGGTGTCTTAATTTCCTAAAAAACCCCCAGAACTTATACCCCAAAGTCTGGAAGTCACATGTTGCTTAAGTTGATTCCCGTGGGATTTGGTTTTCCCATTTCCCAATGACATTTGAGTGCTGACTAATATAACAGAATGGTCTGAATGTGGTAAGGAACTGCTGTTACTATACTAGTCTTCATTAAGAAGTGGTTTTAGATGTGTTTTCTTTTTTTCCATGGCATTAAAGCCACAAGTTGAGCTTTATCTGTGATGCTAGATATAGAGAAGTATTACCTGGAGGTTTATATGAAGTCTTGGTTTTGCTATATACTTCCTCTGGAGAAACAAAAACGAGTATTGCCTGCTTATGGCCCAGTCTACCCACCTTGTCCTGTTCATCCTCCACCTCAACTCTTTTGTTTACCAGACCTATGTAATGACATTCCAGTAGTCACTTGCCACAAAGTCACTTTATGCTAGCAGTTCCTGCCCAAGTTACACCACCACTGGCATGTGTCTACACTGGAAGTGCCTAAAGAACCCACTTTTTGTGCAGATGAACACATTCCCTCAGTGACAAGGGAGGTGAAGAACAAGCTGTACTTGAAGACTTCCAGAAGGAGGTCCTGTGCGTTTAAATGCAGGTAAAGAGGCTCTTCCTCCGAAGACCTCTTCAAGCACTACTCCTTCACTGGCTGCGCTGGAGACTCTCCAGGAATTGCTTTCAGAAATATTGTTTTATTAAGGACCTAATATTTATGGGTCATGCGACACAGTATATCCAGCCCGTCGCTCTCATTAAATCTTGATGCCAGATAACAAAAATGATTTTTCAGTACTAGAGGCCTTTTCTGTCATTTATGTTAGTAGAGGCAGTAAATGATTTAACCAGAACTTCTGTGTCTTTTCACCAAATCTAACCTGCATTTTAGAGAAATCCTGTCAAACAATTGTTCAAGCTCTAATCATCACCTTTTTCCAAAGAGGACACTGAGCAAGAAACTGATCAGCACTTAGTGGGGAAATGACAGAAGCCACAAAGCTATTTCTCGGATGACATAATCCAAGTGTTAAAATTAGGATCTACTCCTTAGAGAAATTCTGTCATTTCACCTTAAGTAGGCTTTTATTCTTCCATTTTGCTTGAAGGTCTCTGTAAAAGGCCACCTCACCTTTTAATTATTTACTCTAAAGTCTTCTTGATTCACATTTAATGGAAACATATAGCTCTTAAAAAATGAATGAACTCTTTATCATAGACTATAATGAGGCCATTTCTATGGTAATTAATTTAAGACAATGGCAGTCACCTGGCATATACTATACACTTTAATATTGAAGCTGCTTTTTGTAATTAACTGAAAGGAATTAGTAAACTATGTTTTATTCAAATTAAACAGGCTATTATTATTAATAATATTATTATTATTATTACTACACTGATCTCAAATTCTTCTAAAATATCTTTTTCTGGTGGCAAATATTTAGTTCACTTTCAAATTAAGTCTTCTTAAGACCATAGTGATGTCAGAGTGGTTTGTCTGTGTTTTTCAAATTAGAAAATCAAAGAGGATAATCTACAGTTGACTGCTACATGATATTAATATGTAGCAGTAATATATATAGTGGTAAGCATTATTATGCTATTTACAGACAGCACGCTAATATCTCACCTCTATGTTGATAACATCAGGCTAAGATGTTTTCCTTTGCTGTTTCATATTCTAAACACAAAACAAAGTATCCCTTCAGACAAAAATATCCTTTGTTTCATTGATCTTGTTTTTCCCAAAGCCTTCCCCAATGTAGATGTAATGGACTTTATCTGTTCATCAGGATCTTATTCTCCATTGGTTGCAGGCAGTTTGGGTTGATTCCTTTGAATTCACAAAACTAACCATAGGCTTAGTTTCTGTCTTGAAATTCTTTATCCTGTCAGCAATTCTGAATACTGCTCCTTATTCTTCTTACTAACTGAACAACAGGCTAGCCTTGTAATCCTTGTCTTGCTCTCAGTCTAACCAGCTCACTATTTACAAACACACATACTGCTAATTATTTAATTATACTTTATACATGCACAAATATAAAATCATATCTACGATACAGGTGTATAAAATTATATGTGGACAATTATTTAAAAGTATGTTGTGTATGCACATGTGCTTACATATTTATATGAATAAGTATGGGATGGCATGGATTAAGTTCAACAAAGATGTATTTATCAAGTGTAAACTATAGAAATAAATTTACAAAAAGCATTTTTTGGTAATTAAACCAAAAAAAATTAAGAAGATAATGTTTTAGATGTACCAATTTGGCACATTAGAAAGGTGTTTCAAGCAGGTTATTCAGGGGTTTTATCAGATACCTGTTTCCAAAACATGATTGCATACACTGGCAGGACAAGCTGACGCCAACAGAAAGCTGTGCAACCAATGCTTTGTTAAATCATATTTCAGAACTAATAATGTGTGCTTCACTCACTACTCTTCCAGAGAAACTGAAAAAAAACCCCAAATTGCTCCTGGAATGGTACTTCATTTCCAAGCAAAAGATATGCAAAGACATGTTTAAACAAAGCAAGGCCTGGATTATGACTTCATTAAGATGATTATTATTTCCCCAAATCAACTATAAAGTCCATTACAGTAATATATTAGATTCTTGTTTATAGTACAACCCTGTATCTTTTTAGAAGAAAGCTAAACTGTATATTTTGTGTTTAGCAGATATGGTCCATTATTCTTGCAAAGTTGCTGCAATTGGTGTAATTTTACTGATATTGCACACTGAAGCAAAATACCATTAGACAGAAAGAAACAATGTTAGCTGTACCCCCCATTTCCATTCTCTCCAGAGATGTGCTTTGGAAAAACTAGGTTTTTAACTTTTGATACTCTTACAGCCCATACAGCAGACAAGAACAAGAAATGGCTGGAACTAATCGCTGAACATATTTACAACATGTGATAAAAAATGGAATTTGTAGATATTTCCTGTAGAGATATAATATGCATCATTTTAATAACTATTTCATTATTTCTAGAGCAGTGCTGTTTTTTCCATCATATAGTAGTAACTGGAAAACACTTACGTTTAACTATTCTTTATGTAATTGCTTTCATATTTTTTTCATTGCTTTTATTGCAGAAACTGCATTTCTATAATAAACTAAAACCAGCTGCTACATGATGCCAATATGAAATGCTGAAGGGAAGGGATGCCATCCAGAGGCACCTTGACAAGTATAGGAGGTGGGCCTGTGCAAACCTCGTGAATTTCTACAAGGCCAAGTGCAAGGTCCTGCACATCCGTTAGGGCAGTCCCAAGTACAAATACAGGCTGGGCGATGAGTGGATTGAGAGCAGCCCTGCAGAGGAGAAATTGGGGGTATGAATGGATGGAAAACTGACTATAAGCCTGCAATGTGTGCTTGCAGCCCAGAAAGACATCTGCATCCTGCACTGCATAAAGTGTAGCTGGTGGGTCGAGGGAGGTGTTTCTCCCTGTTTTGCTGATCGGGGATACCAATTAGACTCAGACACCAGAGTGAAAAGAGCAGGCGTATTTTACTTAACTAAATAATGTAACAGAATAATACATAAAACATACAGTAAGAAAAGACAGAACAGCACGCTTAAACAAATAGGAAAATACCGTGTAATGCATCAAATTACTACCTGAGAAAGGGAATAGTGATTAAGAAAGATCCATCACCACTTGCATACGTTCCCATCCCCCAGACCCGCAGTGGCTGGGCAGCCCCGGTTACAGCGAGGGTTTGGGGAGCCTGTCCCGGCAAGGGGGAAATCCTACGCGGTGCGTCCACCCACAGGTGAGGCTTCCAAAGTCACTGTGAGCGGGTCCAGCCTTATATACCCTAAAATCAGCAAGCCAGAAGAGCTGGCACCTTTGTTTTAAGCGGAAATACCTGGTTTCAATCTCACATTATGTTCCACCCAGAGCCTGGCCAGGGCTTAAGGAAGAAGCCAAAGGAGTTTCTCTGCTTATCTGATGGAACATCAGGTGTTGGGGACAGACACCTGCTTCCATGATTCTGTTATTCTATTCACATACAAAGGAGGGGAAAGATACATTCAAAGTAGCTACGTCACATCAGGTCACATGGATAGACACCAGCCTCCATGACTCTGTTATTCTATTCACATACAAAGGAAGGGAAGGATACATTCAAGGTAGGTACATCCTCCATGCATATTTCATCAAGGATTACATTCCAGGTTAACAGTTTCAGTTCAGGGCCTGTTGCTCAGGCTTCAACACTTCCACCTTTTACATCAGGACAGGTGGTTTATTATAACTTAGTATAATACCTGTTGGCATAATGGTTATCAGTTATGAAATATACAGGATTCATCTATAGGTCAACTCTGGCTTGGGCCTATTGTCCAAGCCTTAGCACTTCACTCCCCCTCTAGTCTGCTCTCATGAGACCCACCTGGGGTACTGTTTTCAGCTCCGGGTCCCCCAACATAAGAGGGACATGAACCTGCTCGAGCAGGTGCAGAGGAGAGCCGCAAAGATGATCAAGGGCTGGAGCACCTCCCCTGTGAGGACAGGCTGAGAGCGTTGGGGTGGTTCAGCCTGGAGAAGAGAAGGCTCCAGGGAGACCTTATAGCAGCCTTCCAGTACTTACAGGGGGCTACAGGAAAGATGGAGAAAGACTCTTTATCAGGGAGTGTAGTGATAGGATGAGGGGCAAATGTTTTAAACTGAAAGAGGGTAGATTTTAGCTAGATAAAAGAAGAAAATCTTTGCTGTGAGTGGTGAGACACTGGCACAGGTTGCCCGGAGAAGCTGTGGCTGCCCCCTCCCTGGCAGTGTTCAAGACCAGGTTGGACGGGGCTTTGAGCAACCTGGTCTAGTGGAAGATGTCCCTGCCCATGGCAGGGGGGTTGGAACTAGATGATCTTTAAGGTCCCTTCCAACCCAAACCATTCTGTGATTCTATGAAATATTCTATTCTTATCTCCCTATACTATTTATGGTATCTTCTTCCTTTCTGTTTGTCATATAGATCTGTCTGCTGAAATCTCTAGTGAAGTGAAATGAGTGATTGCCTGAAAAGCACATAAGAAATAGGACATTTTGCACCATACTCAAAGACTGTTTATCAGCTGTTCACTGTCAGACAAAAAGGACATTTCCAGCAAGTACCAGAGAGGTCTGTCTTGGTGTGGTATTACTGAATAGTTTTGTTAATTACTTTGACCTCTCATTAGAAGTGATTTGTGAAATTTATGGATGGCTTCCTGCCTCACAAGTACTGAGACAGGATGAAAATTCAAAATGTCTGAGCTAAATTAGAGAGATGGTTTGGTATCAACAAGAATAAAGTAGTGCAGACAAAAGCAAAGTGCTTCACGTAAGAAAGGAGAAATTGAATGCATAAATACAAAATGGGGACTCATTGTCTCGGCAGCATTACTGCAGAAAAGGATCTGCGAATAATAATTACCACAAATTGAATAAGAGTCAGGAATATAATGCTGCTGTAAAAAGCACAAACAAAAGCCATGAAAAATATCATGTCAGTCCTGGATATATTAAAAGCAATGTAAACTGTGTGAAGGAGTCATTTCCATTCAAATGTACCTAATACCAGAGAGTCTTTATGAAGAGTACTGTGTCCACCTTTGGGCACTGTACTTTGGCAAACAGGTTCACATGTTGAAGATGAGCAACAACAAAAGGAAAATTGGGTTACACAGCCATCCAAAGAATGGAAATTAGGGACAAAAAACCTGAGTTTGTTTAGTTTGGAAAAGAGAAAAACTAATGGAGACTATAACTTCAAAATACAATTTAAATGAGTAGAAGGTGCTGAGTTGTCTTCAATGTTCTCTGAATGTGAAACAAGAAATAGCTGATCTAATTTACCATAGTGAATGTGCAGATTACATGTGTGGAAAATCTTGACTGGGAGATGAGTTAGACATTACTGCAGGCAAGCAACAGATAAAAGAATAGGGAAGATTTTAAAAAAACATAGATTTGCGTTGAATGGTGTAGGTTCAAATGATCCTTTTGTATGGCCTCAAAGTAAATGAGTTCATGAGATCTTCTCTGACTCTGACTTGCCTCACTGAAATAAATTCATTTTGACATCCTTGTGCTGATGCAAAAACCCCACCCAACCAAGACTTTTTGGTCTCCTGAATATTTAGACAATGAGATTGTAAGTAGGAATTTAATAAACATCAAGTTGCCTTTGTGTACAACTTTGTGTTTTAATGTAAATTAAATAATTAATAAGATCTTTTGGTGATATGGATATATATTTCTGATACCAACTGTACTCAAAATTCCAACAGAAAGTCAAATAAATAGTTCCTGGATCGGAGAGAGGAAGTTGTCCTTAAGAAGTTCAACCTTTTCTTCTCATTAAAAAGGAAAGTTAAAGACAACCTCATTACAGAGTACGCATACCTCCATGGAAAAATATATGGAGCTCTAGGGTGTGATATTTGCACGGGTTAATTCTCAGCCCACGACCTTGCTTCTAAAGGCTTTTTCTCCAGCCTGTATGAAAGATAGTATGCTCATGGGGATAATCAGAGCAGAAGACAAACTTCTGGTGCTCTGAATTGCTCCCAGAAGGGTCCTATCTCTGCTTGGAGACAGAGCCCAGGGAGACTACCTCCCTGGGGTACAGTTAGATTTGCTGTCTACCATTCTGAATGCGTCCCTAATTTAGCAGCTGAGAGCTGAAAGCAAAAGACAGACAAATTCAGAGTTTCAAGCATTGACAGTGATTAAGCTTTGGAAGACACTGTAAGGGAAGTGGCATATCTCTTGCTATTTTTAAATCAAAACTAGATGTCTCCCTGAAAGATTTGCATTAGTCAAACACAAGGCATGATTAAATCAAACTGAAGGTACTGGTCTCTCTACAGGAATGAGTGGCTAAAATGGAAGGGTCTGTGATTTAAGAGGGTGATCTAATGGCTTAAGCAGGAGCTAGAAATTGTTTTACATGAGTAATAAGAAACATAATAGTAGAGTGTCTACTACTCAAAAATAAGATAATTTCAATCTGCTCTTCGATTTACCTTTTTTGTTTCTTCTTATGCCTAAAGTAGAAAAAATATCTATTTGTTGACAAGTTAAATTATCTGTAGTTTTAAATAGTACTATACTGCTATCAAAAGCACTGATGGGACCTGATGAGAACAGTCCATGACATTTTATCTCCTTAGACTCTCTTTGTCTTCCTTTATTGAAGTGACTTTATTTGCATTTTCCTTATTTTTATTCTTTACACCTACTGAAGAATTAAAACTTTGGAAGAGGTTTAGTATTGTAACAGTATGTACAGTGGAACATTAGTATTTTAAACTCTTAGGGGAAAAAATTGAAAGCACAGTAATATATAAATTATGCACTACCTCCCTTCCCCCACTTGTCTGCTATAAACTTTCTACCCTGCCTTGGGGGTTGAAAGGACAACACTGCAGAAAAGTCTTTTCAACATGGACATTTGTAGAAGCTGTTATTTGTCTGCATGATCTTGCTTTTTAAGCAATATAAAGCCATTGAAAAGAGAGGGTGCACATGCAAATAGACCTATGACAGAGAGAAAAACTGAGCTTGGACCATGATATTAAAGTGATATACTGGCTGCAGCCTTGCACTTAACACTTGCTCTCTGCTACAGGATGAAACTGCTGCAACCTTGCACAGTGTATTTTGTGGTGTAAAAGAGCTTGGTATTATTCTGGGCAACGGAGTTGAAAAGAGCCATCCTTTCTTAAATCAAACTGACAGTACTTGTGAGAGGAATGTGTTGGAGAAAGTACTATGAATATTCATGCTGTGAAAAGATAAGGAAATGGGGAAAATTGAATAACCAGTTGTCAGCAAAATTTATGTTCTATAAAAGAAAATTCAGTGTCCAGAATTTCTTCCTTGGTTGGAACTTCATGTAAGGGGAAAAATAATTTTAGTATACTGAAACAATGAAAATATAGCCAATAGTTTAAAATCATATTTTAATTTCAGTGGAGTTTTCTGAAAATATTTAGAACATGATTTTGGTTTTGACATTTAAGAGATATGCTCTCTTCAGTTATACTATACTGTTCCAGCTGATAATTAAAAAAAACCCAAAAATCTATTTCAGATTGTTATGAATCCCTAATAGTGCAAAGAAAGTAAAAGTAGCTTCAAAGAAAGGTGAGTCTGAAGGAACAGCAAGCAGCCATATATTTCTCCAATTTTTCTTTGTATTTGATGACAATGAAGTGATTAAGTTTTCCACTGAATGGTCTTTCTGTTTGTGTCCTCAATATCATTTCTCTGAGAAACTGGCAGTTCTTCCTTAAGTCCTCTGCCCCTTAAATTTGTTTCCTATGAGGTTTATCTACCAGTTTATTGAAGTCCTCTGTGCTGATATCTGCAGTTCAGCTCTGCTTGCAGAATCGCTTTCAGCTGCTCAGGAGTACTTCTGACAGTATAATTAGTGTCAACATGAATAGTGTTTGAGAATTTGGCAAAGGGGCTTTGGTAATCTGTCAGATGTGGGCTTCTGGGACATGAAGCATCTCCTATGGTGACAGATCTGTCTGGCAGATAGGTTTCTCCATTCCTTTCAAACGGGAGTCACTATGTTTCCTGCTAAGGGCTGTGGGTTTGGTCTCACAATCCTTAGGGCACATGGCTTTTGCTGACCTGTCAAGGGTAGCAGTAATACCTTGGATATTTATCTGTCTGTGGCCGCTGCTGTAAGTCTCCCTTCTCCAGGGTTTCACTGCCAGTACACCAAGGGAACAAGGTCCAGCTGTGATATGACACAACTGCAAGCGTTTGACCCAAATGACTCAGAACAAGCAGTAACGGTCTCTGGGAGGAAGAAAGGTAAAATTACAGACAGATGTTATCATTGAGATGAAGTTGTTAGTAGTTCAAAGATTTAAGAGGGAAAACATCAGCATGGGAAAATGCAAAATCTTAAAGAAGAAAACAGGGGGGCTGGTCAGGCTAGAAATCTGTGGGGCAAGTTGTTGGTGCCATCGGCATTGAGTGAGCTGGTGCACAATGACAAGTCAGTAACACTGGGACCTCCTCAGTGGGTGTTTCTGGTCCATCAGAAACACCATCAGGGAGTGTCTGTGACCCTGGATATTTTTTCCTCTAGGAATTTCACAGGCAGATATATTAAATCATAATCCCCTTAAACTTAGGCAGAGCTTTGTTTCCCATGTGGACATGGGCTTCACAATTGATGGCCAAGGCAAATCTGACAGAGATTTCTAGAATTGTGGTGTTTATGCCTTTTGGTGTTTATGCCTTTATGGTGTTTCTTTTATAATTCTTCATAAAATCCATTCCACAAATCCCTTTGGTGAAATTCCCAGTTGCTGCCTCTCCTGCTTGCTGGTTAATTTTATAGATAAGAAACCCTCTAGTCTTTTCCAAGTTCCACTTTTTAGGTTATGGTAACTAATGAAAAATAGGCAACCTATTCCAATGGAAATAATATCTTACACCACTGTCACCTGTTAATTTACATTTTTTTGTTGTTGTTGTTATTATTATTAATGATCCCACTGTTATTATTATGCTACCCTGCTTCCAACATATCCCTAAATGGAAAGAAAAAACTAAAAGACAGAAAAAGGGAGGTATGGAAACATCAAGTTCTGTTGAAATGATGGAGAATGAAAATGGAAGGGTTTTTTAAGGGTCAGAATAAGTTATGTATTTTGAAGGAATATAATGAGATCTAGTTTTCAAAGTTTTTACCATGATTTGTTCAAGCTAGAACAGCCTTAAATCCCAGTTTGTGTTTTGCTGATGCCACCATAAATTGAGAAAAACTCCATAAAAGTTAATGGAAATTCACAGCTATAAAATACCCTCTGATTGAGGCATTTCAGTCAGAATCCAAACATCAAGTCATCACTATTTCAACAGAGATAACATTGGAGGAGAAAATTTTCATATTATATCATAAATACTTCCTTCTGTTGCAGCTGAAGTCTGTGATTAAACAAACACCAGACAGAGAGATTTTTATGCTCTGAAATTATTACTTTTCCCTGCCAAAGGTATTTTATTCATAGATTTTTGTTGTTGTTGTCAAGTATAATCATTTTGGTAAACTACCATCTTGAGAATTATGAGTGCATTTTAGCCTTATTTTCTAACATTAAGCTTAAAGTTGACCTTTTATCTTATTGAAGAATATTCCATGAAGATATGTATCCACTTGTTTTCTCCATCTGAGAAACCAGATTTTTTTCTTATTATCCCTGGTGAGAGGTCAGAGTATTTATTCAAAGTCTGGAGGTGGAAGAATAACTCTCACTGTCCCCTGTCAATTCATCTGTTCTTCATCAGAGAGGAATGAATTAGAGACCACTGGCAAAAGGAAAAAAGTGTCAGGTATGGAATAACTTTCAGTGGGGCTAACTTCCACCAAGACCAGCAGAAAGTCTACCTGAGAGTAACTGGTACTTATTGGGCCAGATGTTTATTTACACTCCTGACAAATTTGAGAGCATAAAATGGTCTGAAAATAAGTGCAACTGTAACAACTTCAGTGCCCTTGAACAGAATTTGTGTAATTTATGCAGGTGAGATCCAGTCTTTTTGAGGGTTCATCTGCCTTTGGTACTCACAGGAAACCAGGTTTATGGGGTTTTAACATGTTGTAGTTTTGATGTTTTTATCTCATCTAGTGAGTTATAGAAGTACTTTTGCTCCTTATTGTTAAATAAGTAAATATGCTCCTCAGTTAAAATATACAAAGGTGAAGAGATGTACGTGTAAGTTGTGCACAAAAATCTATGCTGAAGGAAGAAACATATTTTGAGTTTTGCAGAGTATATATGGGTGTGTAATGGATACAGTCCTAACATAATTTCCATGGTTGCTACTTGAAAATAGGAAAAACTCTCTGTTTGTCTAAGGAACTGTATGTCCTTCATATGCATGTAATTCTAATGAATTAACCACGTACATCTATTATACTTTCAGTATATACTAAAGAAATCTGCTTGAATATTCAGTTTCCATTTTCTATCAAGGCTGAACACAATTTAAAGGATAATGCTAAGACCTCAGGCAGGGTAATGAGAACTTTAGTGAGTACCTGAAAATGTCAGCACAAACCACTTTAATGTAAAGATTATCAAGAAATGCCATCTCTTCAAAATGAACAAAACCAAAGAGACTGTGATGCAGAGCATACAGGACTAGAAACTTTAATTTTTTTTCTTTTAAAAGGGTAAATATTTCTGCTGAAGTAATAAAGGACTACTGAAAATTTATAAAGTGGATGTGCAAGATAAGTACACAGGGCAGAATGAGAAGAACAACAGGCTGTTAAAAAAGACAGAAAAAAAATCCCCATAAGAAATATAGGATAATACAAACAGAAACTGAGATGAGAAAGAGTTTTAACACCATTTCCTACGTCCTTTTTTTTTTTAATTTTATTTTCATTAATTGGGAAAACTTGTTAAACCATTTGTTTGGATAATTTTGAAGTAGTCTGATATGGAAAAGGAGGATGAGTCTAAAATGTAAAAATGTTATCAATATTAGCATTGGCATAATGACAAAACAAGGGAGGCAGGAGAGAAATTGAGAAATTTTGGTTAAATTACTCTCAGGAAGGCAATAATACTGGGTTCCAGACCTGTGTTTCCAAAAGGTTCTGTATTTACATACTAAACTAGTTAGAAAAGGAAAATTGTAATCTGCATTTTAGAATTTGCATTGCCTAATAAAACAACTGATTCCTCAGAGACGTATTAGCAGAAGATTACATTTTGTATTGGCACCACTGCAACAAAAGTGAAAAATTCATCCAATGCCACATCTCTATATTAAAATATATAAACTGTATTGCAAAACATAGCAATGTGGAAGAAGAACAAAGAAAAAAAAATTGTGTTTAGTAAAATTGCTGCATAAATAGTCTGGAAAATTAGATTAATAGGATTACATTGGTAGGAGATCTTTATCTGACGATAACCTACATTGACATTCCAGGTGAATAATTTAAGGAAGATGGCTTCAGTGATATTTACGGAAGATTTTGACGGCAAAACTTTTAAGAAAAATGTACTGAAAACTCAGAGTCGTGATCTTGAAGATTAGAGCAAAGTCTAGACCCAGTGACTGGAAATAGAACCGAAGCAGATTCAAACTGGAAATAACAGCTGTGTGCATAATTAACCACTGGAAACACTTATTGAGAGATGTGGTACATTAACAGAGGAAATCATTAAATTATCATGGGCTAGGCTTTTAAAAACACAACTTTTAGTTCAGTCACAAGTCACTATATTCACTGAGAGAAAAGTTATTAATTTATGATTTTCTGTCATAAAATCTGTTTAGCTTATTATAATGTGTCTTCTGGCTTTAAAATCTATAGTCCAAGTGAAACTGCAATCACAGAAAGAATGAATATGAAATCAATGGATTTTAAAATTTTTCATAATTTGGACCACGTATCTCAAGACAGATATTTTCATGCATTTTTATCCACAGAGATTACTTATGCAGTGTATTTAATAAATTTCACCTTTTTGTAATAAGAAGTTGGAAACAAGGAAATCACCAGCCTTGGATCAGCTCACTCCACACTGCTGACTTTCGGATATCACTGTGAAAGATTACAGAACAAACAGAAGGATTTTTCTTGCAATTGACTACACCACAAATGTACCAAATTATAAGATGCACTATGTGATAAAAATTATCCATAAGCAAGCATTTAATTAAAAATTTATTGTGTTGTTGGCAATTGTTTACAAATTATTCTGTGCTAAAATTACAACCAGCATTTTTGAACACTTATGAGCACTCTTGTGAACAATTAACTTTCATAAATGAGTGTCCATGAAGGTTTTCACAGAGTTTTTCATCTCTAAGAATTAATAGGCATACAAATTTCATATCAAGTTTGTTCAGGTAGTTATGTTTTAAACTGACACAGTTAAACCAGTACAATCCTGTCTCCTGTATATAAATACAGTTTAGACCTGCATTGTGCTGCCTGGCTTCAGCGGTGCTGTCTCAGCTGGCTCAGGGGCTCTGCTCACTGTCGTCTGCTGCAAGAATTGAGAATGAGATACACAAAAACCCCATTCGGCATACAGGTCACCACCCAGTGAAATGTGTCACTGTGATGGATGAGCTTAAAAACTGGCATTTTCATGGATGGGAAACCCTAATTGTGAGCTGCAGGGAGTCACTTTCATGGAGTACAAAAAAATCCAAGAGTTTTCGGCTGGAATTAAGGTCTTTTATCTCAAAATACAGGTGGAAAAAGAGAAAATATTGTCCAGTGTCTACTTGTTAGGATGATGGTCTTCTAAAAGGTGGGTTCAAACCCCTTCCAAGAGAGGAGCACTCTGATCCTTGGCCTGCCACATCCCAGGCACTTTTGTCTTGCCTCTGTGAAGGCCATTAGTCCCTTGAGGCTTTGCCATGGAGTGAGACTGAGCATTCCTGAGCTACTGGGACCTGATCATCCCATGAATGAGAAATAGCAAGTCTACTGGCTAAGTGTGAAATGATGCAAGGGAGGTACGATTCAGGCCAAGGTTTAAAGTGCTTAAACAAATGAAGTTAGGTAGCTGGGCGTGTTTCTGAAGATTTAGAAACTTAAAAACATGAAGGCTCTAGCCAAGGTGCAGGAATGGTTTACAGTGAAACAGTTCACAGGGTTGCTGTGTCTAGTCAGCCATGCTTGCCCTGCTGTGCAGATTTCCAGCTCCTTATGAAGTAGGTGCTAAGCTATTTCCATTTACAGACTAATGTTTAAGTCTAAACACAAAATTTCCCAGAGAAGGTGAAACTTTAATGTCAGACTGACACTGGGGAGAGAAACTGCTTCATGAGCAGTTCACAGGGGTAAAGCTGGCTGGGGTGACTGACCCACCTTGAACAAAAGAAAAGTTTAAAACCTTAGCCTTCAGTTAGTTTTGATCTTTTTCTAGATAGTGAGAAAAACTGAAAAGACATGCATGAGTTTATTGTATATCCTAGAAGATAAACACTTTCTGTTGTTCTAGGAACTTCTGGCTGAGTTCAGATCATCAGGTATTTTGTACAGCTTAGTAGGTGTAACTTTTATGTGCTATTGATAGTCACGGAACTATTCATGTCTTTAAAAATTAGCTACAGCGTTTAACTGCTGCATTTGAGTGAGACAGCAATTGTTGATGACAAATTGCTAACTTGCATAAAAGAAAAGGGCTACAGATACTGGAAAAGATCAAAACCACACACAAAACCTAAATTAGATGAGTGCGTAAGCTAAATTTTAAAGTATATTATGAGATTAGCAACACCTATCTAATTAGAATCGAGTTCTGTGCATTTATTCAGGTTTCATAATTCATTCTGTTGCTAGTCTCCATAGATGATTGATGAAGTAAGGTTAAAAGAATCAAAATCCAGCAATTACCTAATTTACCTGCTCATCTGGTACAACTGCAGCATCTATATTGAACGTCAGTCAGCACTGCAAACCATAAGCGCAGCTCAGGCTTGCGTTTGTCCTGTGTTCTCTGATGCAGCTTCACATGGGGTAATGCTGCTGCTGAACCCGTGCATGAAACTCTAGCCCAGCCCAGACTGAACCAGGCAATGCAGAGAAACGTGGGCAGCAGCTTAAAGTTGTGGTAAGGGCTCTTCCTTTATTTGAGTGGTAATACAAAGAATTAAGAAGAAAGAACATCTGCCCCACAGCTCAGTCAGCAGTATCAGGCCAGTCATTTTTATAGTCTTCATAGTCTGTAGGCTATGTTGCCCCTATCACATTTATCTTCTCCTATGGAAGAAAAGATCTCCTATGGCTGCTCCAGCAACCCTCCCCAGACACATGGGAATGAGCGTGGAAATACTGATAACCTGTATGCGGAGAAAACCTACTAGACCATTTGTTGTCAGCTCCAGGTAAATTGTGTGTTCAACCCTGTCGTTTGCCTTTACCTGGGCAAGAAGCAAAATTAATTACTGGTTCTTCACCTAACAGGAGGATTGCAAAGGGAGTGTTGCTCTGCCCAGATACTCTGCCCAGGACTAATGGCAGCGCTTTTGGAATGGAATCCAAATTAATTCAAGCTCATCTCTGAAAGTGCATTCTCTGAGCTGGTCAAAATGTTTATGCCAACTGCACAAAAGGTAATAATTCCAGTTAAGACCTTTAAGACCTATAAATATTTTACAAAGTAACACAGACCTCATGGCTCCATCAGGCATTCAGTCATTTCTGTGAACATGAAACATGTGACTCCATGCATCCTAAAGCAGGACAGTGTTTGTTATCCAGACCTCAAGGGAATGCAGCTGGGGTCCCATGGCAGATGTCCCTCTTGGCCCTGACTGGCTCAGGCACTCCCGTGATACCACAGTAGCACAAATTCACCTCCCATTAGGACTTCTCTGATGTCTAGTCACTATGACACTACACTAGATGCCAACCAGAGCTGGAGACACATTGCTGTGTGATCAAATGAGGCAGCTATGCCAATGTGAAAACATCAGGGACAAATGAATAACTTTTGTGCTCAGAGACTGAGCTTCTCAGGAATATGCATTTCAAAACTGATCATACTTTCTATTACAAAGTGTTTGTGTTAGAGGCAAATTGAGAAATGACATCAGGCTGACCACTGGATTTCACTCTGCTGAGCTGAGGAAAACATCATAATTTGGATGGTGGGAACAGCAATGGTATGAGAAATTAAGTCCAAATAGATAATGTGGGAAACTTGGGCACATTTTATTACAGGTTTGTGGCACTTTTGCTTGTCATTATTTGTCCAAGTACGGAAATGGAAAAAGACTGTGTGGATTGAATTTATCAACTGACTTGGAAAAAAAGATTGATAATATTTCACACTTCTAAGTCCAGTGAAATATGAAGATACATTACTTTCATTGTTGCTACACTCCACTATGACTCTTATCTGTATAACCTGTCAGTGCCCTAGTGATCTAATTTGTATTTCAGATAAAATGCTCACGTACCCAGAAATGAGCTGGTCATGTATATAAGCAGATAAAGTCTGTGTTCCTCTTTATTTGTAAACATGCTGTAATTCATGCATTTGGACTTCTGTTCCTTGGTGGACTCCTGACATGAATTGAATTATACCATTTGTAGCTGTGCTTATTGAAAACTAAAATAATCACTTTTCTTTTAGAGGAGAAAAAACTAGAAATGTGGGCAAAATGTTTCTTAATATAAATATTAAATTACATATATTTTTTTACAAGGTAGAAAGACATGAATGTACTTATTCACATCCTGATATTTAGCATATGGTTTATATGTTATACAGATTAAACTCTCTAAATTCTCTGATTTATATATTTCATTAATGGATTTACGTGATGATTTATTTCAATGTTCAAATTAGTTGCAGACAAAGATTCCATTAGAAAGTGTAAAATTCTATACCTCTATGTGTGTATGTCTGTGTTTCGGAGTGTGGGTCCTTAATCTTAATTAATTTTCACCACAGAAGGTTTGATTTTCAGTGTATATTATTGACTTGCCTTGATTTGATAGACAATAAGATGACAGATCACGCCTGTTTACTTCAGCACATCCTTTTTGTTCCTGTTGTTGATTATGATGAAATGAGATGTATACATGTCTACAAAAGATACTGCAGATAATATCAAATTTTGTGGCCTGTTCTTCAGAAAACCAGAAAATCTTAGCTATACTATACATCTATATTTAATGTAAAGTAAGAGGTGCAAGATAAATAGAAGGATGAAATATTCAGCTTGGGGGGAAATTCTTTACAAAGACAGTGGTCTGGATATAATCTCAGTTGGAAACTCTAATTTCACAGACTGTTTCTCATGGAATAATGTTGCCAGTCTATCTGATGTCAGAAAAAATATTGTCTGTTTCAGGCCTGAGTATGTTAGAAAGATAGACCAGAACTTCACTGAGCAAGTAGATTCATGGTGAAGGCAGTAAACAAGAACATGCTAATTCTGGACAAAGGGAAGCAGATATGGTATCAGCAGCTCATTGCTACTATTTATTTTTCTTTATTCAGGAAATCTGAGGAAAAAGCAGTTTACACTTGTGGGCATACTGACAGTTCAGAGATTATTACTGAAACTGTCAAAATTCAATGAAATTAGAGATTTAATAACAAACTGAAAATAGACAGATCAATGGTACATTCTTAACTGATTTGAAGCTGGATGATCCTACTCAGTTTCCTGACTGATATAATCCCAGAGGCATCCCTGATATTGGATTTTTTTTTGAAGGACAGAAGTCAAAGTGCTGAAATGAAAAACTTCAATACATTAATGAGTAATACAGAAGCAGCACAGGGCTCAGCACTTGCCATCCCACAGTGAAGACAGAAATAATTCAGTTACATTTTTTGCCCTGAACACCATGACCGTGAGGAACGTAGAAGCATGTTTTCCATCATTCAAGTCCTGTGCTTTTATTTCAAATGTGCTGTCCTTATAAAAACTGATACCCTTCTAGAAATATTACTTATAGGAACTGGACATCTGTGAAGACAGAAAAACTGCAAGTCTTTTCAACAATTGCTCTCATTTGCAGGTTGGAAACATAGTGGTGTTTGCAAAACTGGCTCTTGTAATTGCAGTGCTGTGTGTGTCTCTGTTTCTCCTGCATCTCTCTGCATAGCCTTTAGGACATGACATTTTAAGGAAATGAAGCATTTACTAGGCATGTGCAGTCAGTCCTGATCTGTCTGAGCAGCAGTGCCCTTATTTATGCCTCGTAAATCAGACCTACAACTCACATTTACTCCCTGTCTGCCTTAGTTCTGCTGGTCGCTCTTCCCTGGTTGCATAAGGATTGCCTGTTTAGTGGCTTGTGGAAGGATACTGATCCTTAAATGGTTGGGGCTCCTAAAACTGGAAGATCTTGTGCATGACAGCACAGTCTGTTTCTGGATATGGATTACATGCCAATGGGGAAAATTTCGCAAATGTGAATTACATGCCACTGAAGCAAATTTCACAAATAGAGAATACAATCCAATAGATAAGCTGAAAGCAGGAAGAAGAAAAGAAACAGTATGCATACAGCAGTCTTAGGTCTCAATGGCACTTGGGGGAAGAGGGAAGATGATTGTTCGTTACTCTAGCAATTAGGCAAGATCCACCCTACAGTAAACACTGTTGTTCTCTAAGTTGGATGAAGATGCAGTCCGCTGCCCAGCCTCGTCAATTCTGGCAAAGAACAGTCTTTTCATCAGGGAGAGACTGTGTTTAGCTGAGCTCTGCGATAGTAAAATGCCTATAAAAGGAAAAAAACATTTTACATTTCTCTGAGTCTTTGTGTGCAGAATAACTCTCTGTCTGCTGGTAAACGAAACAGGCACAGCATGCTGGAGGGGTTGAAAACGAGGGGGGAAATGGGTTGTTTTCTTACAGCTGTCATCTGAAGCAAGATATTTCACTGATAGGGACCCCATCTTAGTATCAGAGTAAGGATGATTCCTGTGATTTTGAAGGGCACTCTCTGTCCAGGCTGCTAGGCCTCTTGCAGAGACCATAGCAGCAGACAGTGAAACTGTTAGTTTCCAAAAAGGACTGATAAATTTTTTGTTCATCTGAATTTTTGTGATGCATAATTATATCTGTATTCTAAACAAAGCAGAGAAGTCTTTCCCCTGGTGTGAATTTAGGGGCTGTGTCATGAAATGCCATGACATAAGTGCAGGACATACACGTTTAGATCAGTCATCCTTATTCTTGTCCTTCCTAATGCCTAGTCGGGGATGCTGACAGAAACAAGGAAGATTGCCTGTGCAGAGCCATTCAGGGTCAAATAACAGACAGCCCAGTCCTACAGCCTGCGGTCTTGGACACATTTCAAATCATTGATCACTAAGGGATAATATTTCTGTAGAAATAAAACAAAGTGAGATGGAGGAGAATCCTATTGCATGTTTGTCCCAAAAAAGGTGTTTTTCCATCCAGTTCCTTGATTTTAGCTTCAGTGATTGCTCTGAGATATGCAGCTCAAAGAGAAAAGCGTACCAGAAATATGCACTGCTTCCAGGGGAGAGCACTGCACAGACACCTATCTTGCCTTACGAAAGGCTTAGCTGGCAGCAGCTTGGCTTGTCAGAGCGGGAGCATCTTGACTTGACTGCCTGTTTGCCCTCTGAGGAAGCTCTTCTCTTCCAGGAGAAGGGGAGTTGCTGCAGAATGTTTCACTGAGCATCAGTCACTCTGTGAAGGAATCTACATGGTTCTACACTAAACAGAGTAGAAGCCTGCAAAACCATGCTTCTGCAAAGATAAAACAGCAAGCAGAACGGCTGTCTCCACTGTGTAGATATTTTTTTTTTTCCAGATCATTCCTTTCTGAGAATAATGATGTTTATTTGTGAAGATATGTCTACTGTTGCCCAGAAATAGCCCATATATGTGGAACTCCAGGACTTGCTATGAGAAAACAAACCACTTTTCGTAAGGCTTATAAGGAAAATTGAGAGCATGTGTTTTCTCTCAGACAAAGTGTCATTACTGTACGTTTCTGCTTCTGCAGAAATTAGCTGAAAAAAATCATACATTTTGGATGCTGCTCTGGGATTATGAAGTTACTAATCTGGTTGCTGGCACTCTCTCAAGGGCTAGTGAATACATTTAAGAAATCAGATCCAACTTAATGAAAAGTGATTGCCGGAGTTGTTTTCTTTTAGTTGCAGTCATAATGCACTTTATGGATGGACAGAGTGCTGGGTGAATAGAGAGAGGATAAGTAACTTGCTCAAAGTCACACACGATGCAAAGAATCCAGGCACCCTGGTCACTGTGATCTATCCTAACCTACTCCTATTTTAATTTCTTTTAACAAGATCTAACTGTATATTAAAGCTTTGTTTGCATCAGGCAATAGACTATCTGCCTTTTCCCCCACCACCTTGATGACCTTGCTAGTGTTAATGTTGAACAAGAAACAATCTGCGCTGACTCTGAAAGTGGCAGGAGTGAACTTTCTTCTTATTCTCTGTATTCTACAAAGGAGGAGAATTTTGAGATGACTATAAACCGATGCAACTGTCCTTAAAAAATCTCTTTGCAAAGGAGGAAAATGTGAAATCAAAACTTACACTAAATGAAGATTCAGCTGTTTCCTAAGTCTAGTGCAGAAGGAATATGATCAGTCTTTTGGACTGTGCAATGGTTGTGAGACCTGTGTGGCTTCTCAGGCTTTAGTGTGGAGATGACACGTAGTATCTGGAGTGCAGGCTCTCACTGGGGTAACAATGCCTTCCATTCAAAGATATTTCAAGTCAGGGAAGCAAAGTTTATCAAATCTGCATCTTTGGAGTTTTATCACCATATTTTTAACATGTATAAATTCTGTAAATCCACCTTTAATCCTAATGAGAACATTTAGTTAGGTATAAGTATTTTGGTGCGGCTCTCATCTGCCATTAGTGTTTCAGATCACTCTTCCCATAAGGACAGTGCTGATATAAGGAACTAGATGTTCAAGTGAAGCTGGTCATGATGAGAACACAGAAAGCAAATTAATGTTAAGCATGAAATAAAGACATTTGTCTCAAGCCAATGCCCTGTATAAAGCAAGAAAAGATTTGAGGACACACAGTCTTAATGGTGGTTATTTTCAGTTTTTAAATATTGTGTTTAGTGAATTCAATGGTTTTAATTTTTATTAATCATGTATGATGTTGAAATGTGTGTATCACATTAATGTTTTTGGCCTCACATCACACAACACCAGATTTTTCAAAATTTCCATTAGTTTTTCAAGGGTACCACATCCTCTATAAAAATTAGGTCCTCTCAAAAGAGGGTCTGGAAAAGAAGTCATTCACATTGCTTTGTCTGTCCAGAAGTAAAAAAAGAGAAAATAACTTCCTTCCTTCCTTCCTTCCTTCCTTCCTTCCTTCCTTCCTTCCTTCCTTCCT
>NW_020799091.1:25885547-25992264 GCF_003259725.1 Athene cunicularia | reverse complement strand
TCCTCTTCCTCTCTCTCTTCCTCTCTCTCTCTCTTCCTCCCTCTCCTCCTCTCTCTTCCTTTCCTCTCTCTCTTCCTCTTCCTTCCTCTTCCTCTTCCTCTTCAGCTTCCTCTTCCTCTTCCTCTTCCTCTTCCCCTTCCTCTTCCTCTTCCTCTTCCTCTTCCTCTTCCTCTTCCTCTTCCTCTTCCTCTCCCTCTCCCTCTCCCTCTCCCTCTCCCTCTCCCTCTCTCGCTTCCTCTCTCACTTCCTCTCTCTCTTCCTCTCTCTCTTCCTCTTCCTCTCTCTTCCTCTTCCTCTCTCTTCTCTCTCTTCTCTCTCTTCTCTCTCTTCTCTCTCTTCTCCTTTCCTCCTTTCCTCCTTTCCTTCTTCTTTCCTATTTTTATTTTTATTTTTAGTAGAAGGACTGAATTATTATTTTACTTGCCTGAGCATCTTCCTTGTCATTAAATGAATCACTTGTCAAAATATTACATTTGACAGCCTGCCAGTGAGTTAAGTGGCCAGTAATCAGTTGATATCTAGCAAGCAGCAGTACTACTAATAGGCAATGATTTAAAAGCTTTGCACTACCATGACACTCTATAGACTGGCTTTCCTTGTGATAGTGAATGATCCTGATCTACTGGAAAGTTTTTGTTTGGTTAATGAGTTGTTTTTTTAATAACAAAATTAAAAGCACCATGAGCAGATCGTGACTGATTTTCTCATTTCCAAATCAGAAGATCTGGAATTTCTCAAAGCTTTAAGAAATTTAAAAAGCCAGCAATTTACATTATATTTTACATTCATAGCTTGGGATCAGTAGAGGCAGGGGAGTAACTGTTTTTAATTTTGGATGCATTTAAATAAAATCCATTTTTCTTTTCTCATTGTTTGTTAGGATTACAGTGATCAGTAACCCTGGGATTTTGCATATAACTTTTCCTAAATCCTCTGTCCAGCAGCACTTCTCAAGAGATCTTGTCTATTTTTTATTGCAAGAAAGACAGGACAAAGTTTAATTTCCCCTTTAATCTCTATGAAATGATTCCTTACATATTCAGTGTAACTAGGAGAAAAACTAATTGCCCATGATGAAATCACTTAGTGTGGCCATTGGCAGACCTGTTTATTTTAATGGGTGGTTTTTAATGGGTGCCAGGCTTTTAGCTAATTTTTTTAAAATTTAAAAAATCATCAGCAGAAGGATGCATAGCTGAAGATGTCCTGTATTATCTGTAATGTTCCCTCCTACCAACACTGAAAGAAGAGGCTATGTATCTTTACATGAATGCACATATGTATTCCTGCTCAGAATATGGAACAGAGAATATGGAAGAGGACAAGAGCACAAGAAAAAGCAACAGTTTTTAATAGTGTTATGCTGATCTTTGTCTCTGCCTCCCACCTTCTCTCCCTAGAGAGAGCAGCAGTGGCACACACTGCTGTTGGTGAGTGATGCTTTGCCTTGTGTTATCTTGTTAGGTAGCCAAAAAGCAAGGGAATTTATGTGTCCAGGCAGTTGGTGTTGGGGCCCAGGGTGTATCACCTTCCTAGGAGTATCACTGGCGGAGTTAGGGTCTTGAGGAGACAGAATGCAGGGTCAGCTCCTCACAGATATAAATCATTGTGGGGCAGGGTAGAAATAGTGGCATGACTCTCCTCTCTCTCAGGAGCTGCTTTTAAGCCCAGCTGATGCAGCATAGGCAGGGACCCTTTGTGCACCACCCAGCCTCCTGCCTCCTTGATGCTGATCCAGAGCTGCTGGATTGGCTTCCCAAGGCTTGGCTCAACACTGTAGTCTTAATGGGACATCACCGGTTGATGTGTAGCCTCTATCACTGTCCCTGGGCCTGATTTTGACACAGACTCACAGTTTCCCATCCAGCTCATTGCTGGTGAGGTTGTCTGTGTGCCAAAACCCATCATAAAATAGGAGTCAGGGTCCTAAGAAGTCACTGCAGTCTGTGCAAGGAGGAACCCCATCTAGGGCCAGCTCAAGAGTTAGGATATTGCCACTGCTGAGTGAATGATATTTGTCGGGTGAGCATCATCAAGGTGGTAAACAAAACCAAACCCAGTCCCTCCTGTCTCCCCTTCTTCAGTGTCAGGGGCCAGCTGGGTGGCACAAGGCATATTAAACAGCCAGGGATAACATACCTGATTCTTTAAGGTCCAACAGCTTTGGCTGGTCTCCAGTAGTGGCATTTGAAAGGCTGGTGTGCTGATTGGAGGAGGAAAGGAACAGCATAGTCCTTAGGACAAAGGCTAGCAGGTATTATTGTAATGAAGCATCTTACATGTGGCTGTTTTCCTTCTCTTTTCCTTCCTCCTACCCTTGCCCTCTCAGCACGTCTAACATTTGCAAGTTTGAGTTGAGCTGCTGGCTAATGGCTTGCAGAGCCTCCCTCAGAGACAGAATAAAAAGAGGTGGAAAAAATGGGAATTACAGAATTGCGTAGGTGGCTGTAGCAGGAGAATGGTACAGAGAGATATACCAGGGGCAGAAATACCTCTGGGATTCACTAAGAAAAGCGTTTGACATTTAGTTTCACTCTTGTTTTTTTTTTTTTTTTTTAAAAAAAAAAAAAAAAAAATAATTTTTCTCTGAATTTCAAACAACTCATTGTTCTCTATTTGTTTATTTCTATTGCAAGGTAGGGCAGGATGTCTTCACAAAGGTTATGATTGTTGCTGAATGTAGGTGTTGCAAGGATGTATTCTTAGCAGTTGTATCCAGACCTTAAGTAGTCTAAATCATTTCTTTATTCTCTCAAATGGAGAGATCACAAGAGCTGCTGTTTCTGTGTTTACAGGTGAGGATGACAAGTTACAGCTCTATATTCAGCCATATTACAGGGCTGGATAAACCAGTTTTGAAGCAAGAGCCGACCTACTGGTTTTCAACCTGGTACTTTAAAGTAAATGGGCATTGATTTTGGATTTCTTTGATAGTCATTTTCTATATGAGCTGCTGAACTGTCCTTGCTGATATCTCAGAGTACAGTCCGTTACAGTTGCTTTAAGATAAACTCGCCTGGTTCATGCCTCAGAGAGTGGATCTGGGAATCTATCTTCAGAGCTCCATATATGGCCTCAAAACTGCTTCATGTCAGAATTATTCCAGTTTGGGGGGAGGCCTGAAAGAGGGGAGGAATTTTAATGATGTGCACTCTGAGAGCTGGAGTTCTAATATATTTTGGTATAACCTGTGTTGTTTACTTACATTCTAGAGTTGCCCTGTTAAAACAGGATTTTGCCATTTGTCTTGTCTGTTCACAGTTGGCAGCTATTGGGTCATAGATGTACATGTCACATATGACAGTACTAGAGATCAGTGTTATTGCAACGATGGCTTCTTGTTGCCTCAGTCCACACAAAATAATTCTCTCCCCTGTTTTTGTTTAAATTCCTGGCACAATAAGATCATACCCCTGTTAATTCTCATTTTATTATCGAATACTCTGTTGAGGAAACTCTAGTTTTGAAAGATTTGTGTCATCTGTCCATCTTTGACAGGTAGCTGCCTCTCTGTGTGAGCTAATTTTTTTTCCCTTTCCAAGGAATCATGTTATATTCATTATTCCTACTTCCTGCCTCTAAAAAACTCATTTTCACCCCCTGTTTCCAAACTCTACACGCAATTTAGCAAAACAACCTGACTGTTTAGACTGTAAAGTTTTCACAACTTATGTCCTAGCATCTGCTGTGGGAAACAATGACCAAAATAAAGTAGCCCGCTATCAGAAAAGTTTAGGCCTGTTTAGCATTCAAACCAGCTGATGCCTTTTGAAATACGAATGACTGAGTTTTCATCTGACACTTGCTCAAAATGCAAATTGATCCACATAAAACAAGACTTGCCTGAAAAGCATTGATGATATTTTTGCCTTATCAAAATATCTTGACAGAGAAGTCCATGACAAATGAATAATGCTTGAGAAAAAAAGCCACACACACAGTGGCATAATTAGTCTGACGGCAGTCAGGTACTCTGAGCTGTGCATTAGTAACTCATTTTTATAGTGCAATAATATTTGGGATATAGAAAAGTTATTAAGACTGACATAGAGACAAAGATAACCACATTGCTGGAATCACAGCTCAAAAGAACAGCCAAGAAAGACCATATTTAAAACTTTTAGAACAACCTTTCAAGAATAATGTGTGAGATACATGGATTGTGATGGTCACACCAGCTCATTTTCTAAACTTTCTTGCAGTTTAAGGGCAACTTATATTACATGAATATAGAGATATTTCAAGATCCTTGACTGCTGACTTACCACTTACCAGGAAGGTAAGAGTGGCTTTCATGGAAGAGCTTCTCATTAAAATCTCCTCATGATATCACTCACCCATCTTCTGACGATAATAGAAAGGAAAAGTACAGATAGTGCAATCCATATCCTCTCCTACCTAATATATATCCTCTGACCCATGGAAATCCCCATGCCTCCGTGCTACATCTGAATTGATGAGAACTATACTTGGTCCTATATCTCCGTTCCTTTTCCTGCTCTATGCCTAATTCCCTTCCCTAACAGTGCTTTTGCTTCTATCACTTGTTTTAGTGCCTATGCTGTGAAGTCAGCCACAATAAGCTAATAACACTGAAGTTCTGACCTGCATGACTTCCTCATCGCTTTCACACATTCTTCCTTTAAATTAATTTCTTTCCAGTACTAGCCTCAGCAATAACTTTTGCACAGCATATCCGGGCTGGGTGTTCTACTTTTCTGCTAGGTTATAAGCTCTCTGAATCTATGATAGGTCATAGTATTTTGGAAAGCACTGTGTGGTTTTATAATACTGCATGGATGTTAGTGCTAACATGAAATTCCATCCTGCTGTGTAAGAAGTAACTGACTGTCTGATTCACTTTTTTCCCTTGCTTGCGCAGGCAGCCTACAGCCTGACTGCCACCACAGTAATATTAACCCTTCCAGTGCCACATCCAGAAATGACAGAACAGAAGATCCCTGGCAGTGGGTTGCCATACACACTTGTTCCTTTATTTTGCATATTATTTAATTCTCTTTGTTCCAGCTCCATTACTACTACATAAAATTTATCCATGCTGTCTTTGACCTTATGTCCTCATTAACTCATGCATGCTCCTTTGTTTCTGCTTTCCCATGACAGAACTACATTGATATTCTATGAAGTGGTAGTTGTCCATCGTCTGTGCACACTTGCAATATTTCATATTTCCTCAAAGGTTTTCAGAGGGCACCAGGGAACCATCTGTTGTTGATAACCAGTCTGTCTGTTGTCTCATTGTCACCCTTGTCCTACCAAGCATGTGAGTCTTCTCTTTCAATTCTCTACCCATAGAGAATTGTCACGGACACAGTGAAAGTTTTACCATCTCAAGGGAGCTTTTTACTTTTGTCATCACACCGAGCACATCCTTTGACTTTGTTTGAAGAGGATAATTCAGATTCAGAAACCTATGTGTAAGTGTCTATAGTGGAGATGACCACATATGATATCAGTGCCTCAGCTGCCATAGTAGATGGCTGGACATTTGGTAAGCATTCTACTGAGTTGAGAAAACATTTAATCTGAAATAGGCGTCTCCACTTGGTCACCTTTCTAATTTCCCAGGCTCTGTTGACTTTATTGATGGAGCAGAGTTAGGAATGAATAGTCTTGCAGTCTGAATAGGCTGAATGGGTTTCAACAGGAGTGGAGAAATCACAAATAGTTTATTGTATGCAGATTTGAGAAGTCTAGAGACAAGCGGAATACTTACTTCATCTACTGATGTTCTAGGCTAATTGTTGGATTAGCTGACAGCATGTGGAACTGCTGTTGTGATATGCTGGACTAGACCAACTGCTTCTGAGCTCCAACGTTGTATGTACCAATACTGATTTGGCTGGTGGGATGTGAAGTCTGGCACATGCATTAAAGAAGAAGGTGATTTGGGATTTGCTGAACTACAACTTGAATAGTGTATAGCTCTCTGAGAGCTCAGGGATGTCTGTTGATTTTCACCAGGTAAAAAATTTCCATTACCCTTCTCATAAAGACTGTCTCCAAAGAGACAGCCCTGACAGACATTGTTAATGTAGGGTTACTACAGTCTGGCTGACTCATAGTTAACAGATCTGACAAACAACATAATTTTGGTGCAAAATTCTTATATCCTCTAATGTGGAAATAGATTTTATTGTCATTCAAGTTATTAATAGCCCAAAAGAAGTCTATACACTGGGAGAAATCTACCTCTCTAAACTACTTGCTTCAGTTTGGCTGAAAATGACCTCTTTTAGGACTGTTATAGAACCAGAGTAGTTCTACTGGCCCCTGTAAAGGGTACAGTATAATTTGTTTAGGTGTTGTCTAGACTAGGGAAATAAGATGTACTTCAAACCTATTAGCTAATGTTTGTTACTCCTCTTGTTTCTTTAAATACTGCTAATGCCAATGTTAGCCAAGGATTGTATTAATTATAATTAGGTAGATTTTAATTTCCTTAGTTTGGACAGGGCCTTAGAAAAAAAGAAGACTAACAAGCCTTTACATGAGCAGTAGAATTACTGAAGCTTTTCTTGTTATGTATTTATGTGTAGTGGTTGGCTTTGTGGTTGTCTGATACTATCACCACTCAGAATTAACCTGTTCAGCGGGCTTGGGATCCATGTGATTAATGTAGGACAGGAAGAGACCTCCAGCTGCACCTTTCTCTCTGCCAAGGTACACATAGTGCTTTTCTGTGCAGTCATCTGTGTTGATGAAACTTGCAGGAACTGTGAAACCTTTCCCACAATGTCAGATCTGGCTGAAGGTGGTCAGAAGTAAAGTGTAGGCACACAGGCACACACAGATAATAAAATGGGATGATTGCCTAAACCCTGTTTCTTCTGTAAAGCAACCTAAATTAGAATATTATCTGGAAACAACATCTCCCATAAGCAGGCACCCAAAATACTGCTCTTGTAATGAATAGTACAACACACACAGAGCTCAGGTAAGAAACGGCTGACAGGATCTGCTTCTGTCTCAGTGTTTTATCTTCTTCAGTTATGTACTGCTGTAAGCAGTAGTGAGAAACAGAAGGGGATGTAATACATGGAACCAATCCCCAGTGACTGTCAGTTATACTTCAGCCCATGAAGCAGGGGAACATAAAGAAGAAAAATGAGCCCTTTTACATTTCCAGAAAGATGAGTGAGTGAGAAGGCAGCAGCAAATAGAGCAGCTAGATTAGATGGTCTAAGCATTTGCTGTATTTGTTGCGGAGATGTATCTGGGTGTGCTTTTTTGATGAGGTGTTTCAGATTTTATTCACATTTCCATCTTGTCCCAAGGGACAAGAGTTCCCAAATCAAAGTAACAAATGGTCAGCATAACTGCTCTTTTCCAGAATGAGCACAAATGTCTCTCAAAAAATCACTGTATGCTCTGTGTTTCTCTATAGCATGAGTGGAACTGCAGAGTATTAAAAGCTGTGAATCTCATGAGGAGAAATACTGTACATCTTACAAATCCTACAGTGAAAGTAGTAGTATTGCTTATAGCTAAATCTTATCCTATTTTTGCTTATCATGAAATACACAACAATGGTCTGTTTAACAGGGACTAGAACTCATGTTTCCCCCCTCTCCGGTGCAGTAGTGTCCTGCTCCATCTTAGAAAACAAAGGTCCCACTCACTCCTTCTGTCTAGGCCCACAAATACTTACTTCTGCTACTTACAGAGTAGGATGTTCAATGAAAATGAAAAGAAGCCTTTCCAGTACTTCCCATTTCTAGGAGGTGGGAAAGAAGAGTAATGAAATCCAAGCAGCAGTGAAGCTGGTGAAGGGTCTAGAGCACAAGCCTTATGAGGAGCAGCTGAGGGAACTGGATTGCTTAGCCTGCAGTAAAGGAGGCTCAGGGGAGACCTTATGGCTCTCTACAACTACCTGAAAGAAGGTTGTAAAAAAGTGGGTGTCAGTATCTTTTCCCAAATAATAAGTTATAGGGCAAGATGTGCCAGGTAAGGTTTAGATTGGATATTAGGAAAATTTTCTTCACTGAAAGGGTTACCAAGCACTGGGACAGGCTGCCCAGGGGAGTGGTTGGGTCACCATCCCTGGAGGTATTTAAGAGACTTGTAGATGTGGAATTTAGGGACATGGTTTAGTGGTGGACTTTACAGTGTTGGGTTTATGGTTGGACTTGATGAACTTAAGCATCTTTTCAACCTAAATAATTCTATGATTCTATTAACTGTAACTCTGGCCCTCCCACAAGCAGAGGAGGTTGTTGAACCTGTGCTTTCTGTGTCGGGAGAGAGTTACTCTGACAACTGGGAAATTGTACAGGAGCAGCACATAATCATTGCTATACTTAAACAATGTGGTTTTGCAGATTAGGTATTTTTAAAAAAGATGGAGGTCATTTCTAATTTTGCTTACTGGTTTACACCTTTCAAGGGTCATAAATGAAAGATGACCTAAACAGGACACCCAGTGAAGTCCTGGGCATGATACTGTTGCTGAACTGCCAGAGAGTTTTCAGGGATGAACTTTAGGGAATTTTACTGGATAAGAAAAGAGTGGTGTTAGAGAATCTACTGCTTGGGTTAACACTTCTCAATTCCACTTCACCCCCGGTTTAGGCAACATTGTGGATCAAATCTCTTATGTTTTTTCTATCCAAAAGAGTCCTACATGCAGCTTCCTTATAAAAGTCTACTTAATTTAGGAATTCCAACCTTGTTGCTGAACAATAATAAAATGTTCTTTCTAATAACTTATATATCCTGTCAACAGCATAGCAACACTCTAAACAGATAACAGAAAGCAGTTAGTTTACAAAGATTAGATTGTTTTGCAGAATCCACACTTTCTTGTACCCAATTAAAGTCCCTCAAAATTTGTAAAATAATAAAAGTTGCACCTTCCCTTCAGTTCTGGGTGAATGCTTTAGGCTGGAGTTCAAAGAAGCCGCTGTGTGGTTTGTTCAAAAATTGCTTTATGGACTTCTTTATTCTGAACTCAGTATCTGTAATCTTCTGTGGTCAGGATATTTTTCTTTTGAGATCAGAACCACTATTTCATAGCGATGCTTCAGGATTTTGTCTTCAGAGCTGAAGGAGTTTCCTTAAATTTTATTAATTCAGTTAAGATCATAACCCAGACAGAACTGACTTTGGCAAAGCTTCCTCTCCTTTTTGTTCCTTATTTAGTAAATAGAACCTGCAGAGTGCAGAACATTGCTATCTCCTCTGAAATCTTTGGCTTTGGTGTACTAAACTGGAAATTAAATATATAGATCAAAAGAAATCTAGCAAAATAACAGAGAGTGCTTTTGGAAAGCAGCAAATAATTATTTAAAACCAAGAAACTGCCTGTTAATAGTGGCATTAAAGATCTGCTGAACCTTTGAGGAAAGCTAAGTGGAAAGCTTTTCAAGCCTTTTCATTATTTATTTTTTTTTTTTTACTAAGCTTACACTATTTGTCTTCCTAGGAAAGATAAAATTGAGCAAACAGAATGATAAAGATGTATACACATGAGAAATCTTGCTGTTCACTGAGGTGCTTTTTACATTAGACAGGTGGTATGCAGATTTGTGTCTGTAGTACATAGTGCAGGCAGCATAGTTCATGAATAAGAACTCTAGCAGCTGTAGCCCTTAGACCTGCAATGTGGTAATTTGCCCTGACAGATGAAGTATTTCTACCCACACAGAGGTACTTGACTAAGATACACAGTCCTTTCATGGATCTAGCCATTGGTCCTTGGTGGCCTGAACATTTTCTTTTATCAGTCTTCGTCCTGACACTGACTCTTGGTTTTCTTGTCCTCATTTACTGTCCATTTACATATCATTAAAAACAGTGATATGCAGCTCTGTGTATATTTCAGCAGCATGTAGACTCAGAACTTTGACTGGGATTTAGCTGCATTAAATTTATAGGTCCCTACACTTTCCTCTTCCTAAAGCAGATGTAAACACATTGACGCTGAGCTTGCTTCTCTAGTGACCTTTTAGAAATAGCCTGCAACAGCCAGGGATCTCCAAATGCAGGTTTATGGTATAAAGCATAGAGGAAATAAGGCCTGTTTCCATACTAATAACCCTATGAATAAAATGCACCCCAACAATTTTAAGTGTCCTGCTGTTTGATGGAATGTCAGCAAGACTTTTTCTAAATACAACAGGACAAAAAAGAAATTATAGGGGAAGTCACAAGTGTTAGATGATCTTTCAAATCATATATCTGCATATCCTATCCATGGAACATCTGCAAATGCCCAGTATAATGCTAGAATGAATATTTCGTTTAACTGAGGTTTATATAATATCACTGTGCCTAGCTATGCTAAAAATATATGTCTGTAGGCAATTCCATCCCGCATCTGAAATTTTTCCTGGAACTCAAAAAAAAAAAAAAAAAAAAAAAAAAAAGAAAAGATCATGTAACTTTAAATGTAATCATGCTGGGAGCAAGCACGTGCTGAAGGAATAGCTTGATGTTACAGAATTCTGATGGCAATACATTCAGAAACGTCCTGGAACATGAGGTACAGTATTAGTCCCTTAGTAATGTTCTATTTTTGGGTTTTAGCAGTTATGTATGTCTATACAGATCTATTCTTATAAAAGTCATTTTAAAATCATACAAAGCAGAGCCAACCAGGTGGTGATTCAAGCTCTTTTGAGTAATATATAGATTAGATTGGCCAGCGGTTACAGCTGTGAAGAAAAACTGTTTCTAATAATTTATGTGCTGACTTAAACCAATGTTTTTAAACTAAAGGCCTAGAAGACACATAGATCAGCTTTAAGTAACTGAAGTCCTGATGCCCTGCTTATGAATCAGTCTAGTACCAAGGAAGAATATTTAGATGGGGGATGACTCATGAAAAATGTCTAAGGATTGACTTCAGACACTTAGAAATATGTGTAGAAGTGAGAGCCAGAAAACCCACAGATGGTCTGCATGCTTTAAAAATTGAGTCAGCGATCTCTGATAAGATGACTGTATGTCATGAAATTTCAGGCTTTGATCTGTAGCCTTGTGAAGGGACTTCCTTCTCTCCACCCCCTGAATATTATCTTTAAAATGCAAGCTAAATATCAATAGCATGTGCCAGTGGAAAGTTGGGTGAAGGGTAGAAAGAAAGAAAAACGATTCAGATGCCTTAATTTTTAGGATTTCTAATGCAGCACTTTACCTAACCTTACTGCAACTCACTCTTTTCCAGAAATCACATTCCTGGAGGTGCTGTCTTCCTTGCACCCTGCTGAGATTTCTCCCATTGGTGGGAAATCATAAAAAAAAAAAAAAAAAATCTGCCTTTGAATTAAACTCTTTCTAAATATTGTGCAATTCTGGCAGCAGTATCTTGGGCTTAAGCACCACTTTGGAAGACTAAATATTTTGCTTTTATAGAGCACCGGATTGCACCAGTCTCAGAGATGTAAGAGCTTTCAGGAAGCTGACCCTTCCTGAAGTAGAATCAGAAGGATTTGCAGTCTTGCTTCCCTTTCATATTGGGTAGGTTAACCTTTATGGTGCTTGTATTTAAAGTATTCTATATATTAAAAATGTAATGAAGCATATGAAGACTAGAGGCCAACAAAGTGTTTACAGTCCTAAATCCGTTGTCATTTTCCATAAGGATGTATTTTAGGCATTGAAATTCATGGCAGCAAGGCTGAGTAAAACGGTCTGCTGAATCTGAGCCTAAATGTATTTTGTATTGGTTGAAAAGACGTATTTCATTTATGTGAAGAAATACACTTAGAAATACTCAAGTCTTTCACCTTTATTAAACTGAAACTACAAAATTACAAATATCCCCCCACAACTGATTGGAGTAGGCTTTGGTTCAGGCTTTGTGCAAAGGCAATTTTTCAAGGAAATGTTTTTTAAAAAAACAGTGGTAGAATGTTGACTAGAAATTTTTTCTGCTGCGCTGTGCTACTGTGCTGATTTAAACTCCTGCAGGCTCCTTTAAAAATGGCATGCTAGAGGACTTAGGTACCTATTTCCATTATTGGTAAGGTAGGATTAGACATGTCTTCCTGTAACACTGCCATAAAATCTAGGAATCTACAAGGAGCCTTTAAGCTCCTTTGAAAATATCAGCCTCTATAATTTAAATCACTAGATTTTTATTTCTGTTTTTTATAGAACAATAAACACAGTAATTGCCCCATATGAGCTTATATATCTGTCCTATATATAATATATATAAAACATGAGTTATAATACGTTTTCAGCAACTTCTTTTTGTATTCAGTGTAATGTATCTAACTTTACTGGTTTTAGGTAACAGGTGTCAAACTTCACTTGATTCTGTGGATGAGATTCCTGTTATCTGACTGCACACATGCACAGCTGGAAATGTAAATATCTGCATCTGGCCATCTTGCCTAGATGTCTCCCTTGCCTCCCTTTACTGTCTATAAGAAATAGAAGTATATTACTCTGGCTACTTTCAGTGTCCATTTTAGGAAGAAAAGATTCATTCCTTTTAAGGGCATCTTTCTCTCTATTGTAGATAACTACACAGACAGAACTTAATTTTAGCATCTATCCTATATGATATATGCATAGTTGTTCTTCCCTGCCATGGGATACAGTATCCATTTTCCTTTTAATGATAAATATTCTTCCTCTTGTCTCTGGCAAGAGCCTTTTTTTTTTTTTTTTTTTTCTGTTTACAAATCTTGCCTAACATATTTTAGTGTAATATATCTTTTAAAGTAGGGTCTTGTCAATATAAAAGCATTTTGCCTGGGGTAGACCTCTGTAAAACAAACAAAACCGTGAGGTTCTTTCCAGCTGCCAAACACTTGAAATTTCAGGTTCAAAAGCGACACAAATTATTCCAAGACATCAGAGACCACAAGTGCTCAAACAACAGAAACCTTCATATCTTGGCAGCAGGTTGTTTATAACTGCTATTCTATCCAACTGTTTGTTTTGCATATGTAGAGATTGTATCCAGAGATTGAATTAAGGGTTTAATATACATTAAAAGTTAATGTCCTGACCCTGGATTCTAGGACTTGTTAAAACTTTTTTCTACCTGTTAAGGATTTATTGAAAATCAGCTCCAAGATAACATTCTTGATCATGCATATAGGGTATCTGCTTGCAGTTTTGCACCTCTTATATGCATAATCATAGAATAGTTTGGGATGGAAAGGACCTTCAAGATCAGCTAGTTGAACTCTCCTGCCATGGATAGAGGCACCTTCCACTAGACTAGCTTGCTCAAAGCTTCATCCAACCTGGCCTTCAACATTTCCAGGGAGGGGCATCCACAACTTCTCTGAGCAACCTCTGCTAGTGTCTGACCACCCTCACAGGAAAGAATTTATTCCTTATATCTAATGTAAATCTACTGTCTTTCAATTTAAAACCATTACCTCTTGTCCTGTCACTACACTCCCTGATAAAGAGTCCCTCCACATCTTCTCTTTAGGCCCCCCTTTAAGTACTTGAAAGCCACTATAAGGTCTCCCCTGAGCCTTCTTTTCTCCAGGCTGAACAACCACAACTCTCTCAACTTGTCCTCATAAGGGAGGTGCTCCAGCCCTTTCATCATCTTCATGGCCCTCCTTTGGACTCAGTCCAATAAATCATAGCAATATATATAGGAATATAGACACCCTATGTATAATATTTACTATCCCTATAGACAGAGGTATAGAAGCCCTATGTTTCATAATTACTGTTTTCTAGAGGGTGACTGGATAGAACAATGGGAAAAATGAGAGGAATACAGTGAATCACTCCTCTGTGCTTCTTTAGACCTCTGTTTATGCTGTGTTCATGAGGAAACTTATTTTTCAGAAAGTACTAGTTTGTTCATAAACTGACTTGGCTAGTTATTTCAGCATTACTGCATATGTAATTATCGTTTATAGCCATGGGGATGTATATTTGTAGCTAGGACTGGCTGGACTGTGGAGCAGCTGACATGTGGTAGCATGAAACAGGCCCTCGAGTGGATAGGTGGCAGGCAGTTCAGGACCCTTTCTGTTTTCTGTGTATTTCAGCATGTTTAAGAGCACTGGGAAGACAGTTACTATTATCAGCATTATTTTCTAAGGTTCTGAAAATTCTTTTGGTCTTTGCCAACTGCAAGTGACTTTGGTGACTGCTTCCATTTTGTGTACATCCCTGATTCCTCTCCTACTTCTAGATGTGGAACACAATTTTCAGAAACTGGTCTTGCCATGCAGTCCCTTTTGAGAAGCACAGATGTGATAAAAGTAATACCATAAACAGCATAAAAAATAATAATGAAAATCATACTAAGAGCCCTTCCAGACTATCCGTTGTGTCAAAAGCCTAAACCACTGCTGACTGATGAATGTACAATTCATATTAAAATTTTAACTTGGATGCATAAAAATACTGACAGAAATGTTCAATCATGTGTTCTGTTTTACAGTATATTTCCATATACACGCATACACAGAGATTATATATAAAGTATCAGAATAGCAGCATATTAGCTTCCTAATCATCTTAAATGCAATAATTCTTTATACATGGTGCTTTTTCTATGTGAAGATGGATTTGATTTAATATTATATTTAATTTAAATAAAGACATACTTTCACATGTCTTTTCCATTTATAATTGCCATGAATAAGTATTTTGGGTGGCCCAGACTTTTGCAAATCATGAGTAGCAACTATCTTTTTAGTTAAAAGCTGTGACTAATTAATTTTCAACACTGGAAATTAATATTACAACATTCAAGGAATGAACCACAGCATTCAAGGAATGCATCTAAAGATGTTATATATGTCTGTTATTTTAATTTTGTTACAGTTAGGTCTAGAGAGTTTTAGGGGAGCCTGTTTCTCACAAAATATGTCCCTGTATATAAAACTAATCTACATAAAACCTTTAGAATTCCCATTTTATGTTAGAGATGAAGCTTTCATGTATAGACATAATGTCGGCTTCTTAATATCAATTAAAACATTCCATAGACACATGAATTAGTCTCCAATATATGTATTCTTTCCAAGTGAGGCTTTCAAAAGTTTGTTAACTCAATAGTTTGCTCATGGCATGCAATTTTTACATTTGGCTTTAAGTAATTAATTTGGTAGTTTAGGGTTAATCTAGTGAAGCAAAACAAAAAGCACTCCCCAGTCTTGCAATACTGGTGAACTGATAATTGCCAGAGTGGGGTGTGAAGGCACCAGAACTCTTTCAGGGAGGTAATCAAAGTTTCCAGAATCAGAATTATTTTGAATCACATTAGCAATCACAGGCACCACAGAGGATGCAGAGTAGAATTGCCCAAAAGCCATGGACAAACACTGTGGGGCTGAGCTTCTGAACAGGCTTTTGAAACAAAGCCATTTAATTTATGGAAGAAAAAGATTTTGCTCTTACTGGTTATTAAAAGGACTGAAGGTTGTTCAGGTAAGAACTTTTCTGAACATTTTGAAAAAAGATAGACTCTTCATTAGTAAAAAATTTTCTGTGGCATACGAGTTAGGTATTTTAAATTGAAACTGCATCTCTGTGGTTGAAGTGCTAAGGCTTGGACAACCGGCCCAAGCCAGAGTTGACCTACGATGAATCCTGTATATTTTATAACTGGTAACCATTGTGCTAGTAGGTATTGTACTAAGTTATAACAACCCACTTATGCTGATGTAAAAAGTGCTAAGACATTGAAATACTAAAGCCTGAACAACAGGACCCAAGTAGAAGCTGCTAATTTAGCATTTAATCATTAACAAAGTATGTAAACTCACCAGTGAATGATGCAGCTTAGAATATAATCAGTAGTGAGGACAAAATGCTGACAGAATGTATCCAGCTTCCCTTGTTTAGCCTTGTTCAAGGCTGAGAACCCAAGTATCTGGCCTTGTCAGAAACTCCCTTGCTTTCCCCTCCCCGAGCCCTGGCCAGGCTTTGGGTGGAATCCAACAGAAGAATGGAACCAGAAATGTTCCGCTCAGAACAAAGGTGCCAGCTATTCTGGCCTGTCGATCTCCGGTATATAAGGCTGGACCCACTCACAGCGACTTTGGCAGCCTCACCTGTGGGTGGACGCACGGCGTAGGATTTCCCCCTTGCCAGGACAGGCTCCCCAAACCCTCGCTGTAACCGGGGCTGCCCGGCCACTGCGGGTCTGGGGGATGGGAACGTATGCAAGTGGTGATGGATCTTCTTAATCACTGTTCTCTCTCTCACGTAGTAATGATTTGATGCATTACCTGCATTTTCCTATTTGTTGCTTTAGGTGCATTATCTGCCTTTTCATAGTGCATGTTTTTCTCTGTTACATTATTTAGTTATCACTTGTAAAATACACCTACTCTTTTCACTCTGGTGTCTGAATTTAATTGGTATCCTTAATCAGTAAAACAGTGGTATGTTTGGTAACTATAACAAAGTGATTTCTTGACACTGATTTGGCCTTCAGTGTGATGGTTTGGATAAGTGTATGTAATTAAAATACTTATTCTTTGGAACAAATCAATTATAAGAAAAATATTTTTAGCCTGCGTAATGTCATGCTAGCTACACAATTAGACATGCAACTGTTTACTGTTTTAAATGTCAGTAGGTCTGTAAACACCTCACCTTTTTCCCCTGTATGTCAATTTGCAGACAAGTTTTTCAAGGAAAGATGGTCTGTCATATGGATCTGTAGTGGGATCTGAAACACAGTGAATCAATACTGTTAGACCAAAATACAAACAGTCACGTGAGACATCAAAAGAAAATAATACCTGGAAATCAGAAACATAATTATTGCCTTGCAGATTAATTTAAAAGAAAGGGATGAAATGTGAAGACAGGCCAAAAGCAAACAGATAAACACATCAGACTTAAACATTTTACTCAACTGATAGTTAAAGGCATGAAAGAATCAGACTTAAGCATCAGTCAACTCCAATGCCATCCTTGCTGAGTAGATGGGAACCTGCCCCCCACTCAGTGAAACAGAATTGTCCAAAGCATTGAGCAGCCAAGGACACTCTGATTTATGTGTGCTTGAGTTCTCAGTAAGTTTTCCCAAGAACGGCTGAAACACTACTAAGTGTCACATAGGCGGAAGTTAGTTGCTTAAGGTGAGGACAATGCGCCAGGAAGCCCCTTACTCAGCTGCTCAGATGTGCTACCGTTTATACCTCTAGGGCCAGCATTTTGTTATCTGGCTCTCTTGATAACTTCCTCTGTTAGTGATGGAGGGTTCCTCTTCTCAGTGCAAACCAGCATGGATAGGGATAGCAATGCCTAGACTTTTCATACTAAACCTTAGTGCTTAGGGCTCTTAGCACAGCTTTTACTTGCAACCCAGCTCAGACAGAGAAGGCAGTTGGCATCCCAAATCCTTTATTAACTTTTAAGTTTCTCCACTGAGTGGCCATAAAAAATCTGTAAGGTGTCCTAAGAGGAACTGGAATGGCATCTCCAACATCGTTTGCTGAGTACCTCAAGCTTACAGTGTCATGATCAGGTTGTTTTCCTCATTGTCCCATGATTTTTTTATTTTATTTTTTTAAGTGTTAGCTGCAGAGAGGCAGAAAAGAATGAGTAGTGACTGCTCATACCAAGTAATTTCCAAAAACCTGAGTGCACAAACAAGTTCTGCAGACTCCTCACCTCCAATGTTTTGGTTGCGGGTGCTTCAGACCAGCTCTGGCACAGTGTGGCTGTAACCTTGGGTCTGGCTGCTGGGAAAGAGCTGTGTGAGAAAGAGCTGGGATGAGTCTCACTGGGGCCTCCTGAGGCACATGAGCTGCATTTGGACTCAGACCTGGCTCGCAGTCCTTGCCCATGCTCCAGCCTGTACCCAGCCTTGTGCCATGCTGACCTGTTCACTTGCCATCTCATCACCACAGACCTGCTCCACCACCACAGACTTGTCAGGCAGCTGGGGCCATTGGCTATTCCTGATTGCCATCACCAGACTTACTTTGCTCCTCTTGCTTGGGTGCCATAGGATTGGGACCTTTTTCTGAGGGTGTCTGCCCTGTTGCCCCTCAGCTCCAGGCTCACTTTTCCTTGCAGAGCAGCCCCACTACTGCTGCTCCCTGTCCCATGGTGGCCAAGGTACTCACCCATGTCATGAAAACTTTATAAATGTTATGCTTTCAGACTGACATGGTTATAAGTGCTAGGGCCCCCATTTGCAGGGAAGTGCCCTAACCACAATGATCTCTACTCACACACAAAAAAAAAAAATAATCAGCAGGCAGCTCCCTTTATCCTTTGAAAAGGAAGACTTAGGATAAAGGCATAACCTTTGAAGTGAGTTTGGAAAAAAAAACCCTGACAAACAAATGTACCTTTAATGACAGAAAAATATACAGTCCTGCAAGGGATCCCCTGCTACTTCTTCTCCCCTCACAAGCTGTTCCTGTCTTAGTGAATCCCAGCATTTGTCCCACTTCCCCCATCCCAGATCTAAGGATTTTGGATGCTGTTGGGATGTTGTTGTGAAGCCTACCCCCTCAGTCCATGGCCTCACTTGTTCAGTCATTGTACAAGTTTCACAACGCCTAAGGAGTCAGAACATCAGAGACCAAAGGCTTTTGGAAAAGATGAGGTTAGGAATGTCTTTTTAGTAGGATGACAGTAGTAAAAGTTTTCTATACCTGGGATATAATGACAGCTACTTTCTCTTTTCTCTCTCTTGCAGAGGTAGAAAATTGTTCTCTGAAAGACAGTGAAAATATTGCCTTAGTGTAAAGCAGGTCTTGGCAGCACTGAGGTATTGACATCACATGGTCACCAGCCACAAACCTGCCTCAACTAGAATTATGCATTCATGGACATGTCTGTTAGCAGCTCAGGTGGTATAGAGGACAAGACTAATGCAAAACCACAGATCACCTATCTACTGAGTCAAAAGAAAAAGTAGAACTGGGCTTTACTACTTAAGGAACAAATCAGTGCAGAAGGCATATTGTCTATTACTGGATCTGGACAGGGAAACTAATAACACAAGGTCAAAATTCACTGATCTTGCTGTGTTTAACTGAAGGTCATGTATGCAACAGTTTGCAGTCAACAGAATCTGAAATCATATAAAATAATTCCCCTCTGTCTCTAAACCCTATCAGAAAACATATTTATAAACTGAATTTAAAGTGTTAATCTTAAGAGGTAAAGTAGGGACTTCTTTTTTTTTTCTTTTTTTTTTTTAATATTTTACATTTTTTTTTAATATATTGCCTTAATAATTGCTGTTGGATTTTATTTGGTTTGGCTTCCATTTCTTTTGACAGTTATTACATTTTAAGCATTTCTTTTTTTGTTGTTTTCAGGGTTTTTTTGTGGGTTTGTTTTTTGTTGGTTTTTTTTTTTCCTTAATGCACTGCTTTTCCAGTCAGAAGAGCTGTGAAACCTGGAATGCAAAAAGAGAGATGCTGCAACATTAGGAACAGGTAAGAAAGAAGCTTATGTTCTGTGTCATTCATGGCATCACTGTCAAATCAAATTCTCCTGAGGCTACCCTTTCACATCAAACCAGAGGAAGACCAGAATGATGCAAAACAAGCACAGCGCTCTTTGGCAGCCCTGTTGAGAAGAGAGCGCTTTGTTCATATGTCCTGTCTAACCCTTTTCAGCTCCTTCTGCTGATGTAACCAAATTTCAAGGAATAAAATCTTCAGAAAAGTCAGTATATCAGAGCAAAAATAGAATGTATGCTCTCTTTATATCTAACAGAGAAAATATCACTGGTAAAACCAATGACATTTTTATACACCATTCAGGCTTTAATCTGCAAAGCGAGATGTGTCACAGGACTTCAAACACTATAAAAGAACAGTCTTTTTACTGCTTTTCATATATCCTGCCCTCTCTCCTACTAAGTTAGCAAGAGAGTAGCAGCTAACAAGAGAGCAGTCTTTGCAGTACTAGGCATCATGGAGATCTCCACGTCTGACCTCTGCTTTGTTTCACTGAAGTAAACAGAGACAGTGCAATTCATATTGACTGAAGAGTTGTGTTTCAGTCAGGTCAGGTAGTTTAGGAATCTACATCACAACAAATCCCAGGTGAAATTATATTTCTTCCAGAATTAAATGTGCAATAAACCCATTTTGATATATCTGCTTTAGGGAACCTTCTACATTTGAAGTAGATGGGGAATGGGAAGCAGAATCAGAGATTTAGTAAGCTAAATAAGGTGTTCAGTGAGCTTCCTGAGAAATTAAGTGATAATTAAATTAAGCTTAGCTCTGCTTTGTACTATTTGCAAACAATTTGGATAATGCAGATGTGTACAAATGACCGTGCCATTGCATGCTGCATTGAGACATTGCTTCTCATGCTTTCCCTGCATTACATTTTGCTTAGTATATTGCCACTTTTGTGACATTCTTGTCACATCATGCTCAGAACTAGAGGAATATAAATTTTTGTATCTCATAATGAACATTTGAATACTAATATTTATAAATAATGTCTTAAAGGTTCACAATGACCAAATGTCTCTGGTAATAGCATGACACAAATTTGAAGGAAACCTATTTAAAGTAGAATTGAAACACATGATAACATAGAATCACTGAATGATAAAAAAAAGTTTAGAAGGGACCTCAAGGATCATCTGGTCCAACCTTTCTTGGTAATAGTACAGTCTATACAAGATGGTCCAGAACCCTGTCCAGCTGAATCTTAAAAGTGTCCAGTGTTAGGGAATTCACCATTCCCTGGGGAGATTATTGCAGAGACTGATTGTTCTCTTTGTGAAATATATTCCTCTAGTGTCTAGTCAGAATATCCCCAGGAGTAACCTGTACCCATAATCATACTTATATCATACAACATCATACTATAAATATTTGCATTCCTCTTCTGTCTTTAATAAATGAAACATTCAATTGGAAATTGAGTTTATATTAAAATAAACTATCTCAAAATAAACATATTATGCAATAACCATAATCATATATCTTTTTCGTCAAGTTCCATTTACTTTAAAATCATGCCTCTGTACACACAAAGACACATGATTTCCTATTAACAGCTATAAGTTAAATTTGCCTCTAATGAACTTTTGAATGTGATTTAATGGTTACTAAATGAAAGTAGAAGATTTCCAGTAATATGCCACTGCCAACACATTCTGTCTCTGACATGTTTAGATCATCAGTGATCATACATATCCCAAAAATCAATAGTCTTATGTTCTTTCTGATGCATAATTACTGATCTGACATGCAAAATTAACGGCAAAACTCAAAACATAGCAAGTAAATAACCATAGGACTTGTGCCAGTTCTTGCCATGACATGCTATGCACTCCAGTTCCTTTTTCTTGCCAATCCAGTCGTCAGTGCTGCTGATTTCTTCTAAATTAAATTATGAGGTATTTGACATGTGAGACATGGGCCTACTGTCTGTAATTAACCGAATTCCTTTATAAATTATTGATCTGGTCTGAAGTAGGAAGACATCAAATACTTGCAGATAGTAATGCATTTGTGTGGTTTATTAGATTGCTGGGTGTGTTTCCACAAGAACATTGTTTAGAGCTAGAAAGCATCTGTTGAAGTCAAATATCCTTTTTTTTTTTCCCCAAGTGAAATTAGCCTTAGATCTAATACGGAAATGGTTTCATATTCTAAGATATGTCTAATATATTGTACTATTCTGTCACTAGGGAGCAAGCCTACTGACCACTAATCTTCTGGAATATAGTCAGATTGAAGTCTGAAGGGAAAAAACAAAACAAAACACGCAGTTTCAATGAGCATATTTGGCCATAGAAATTTCAAATTTTCATGCTTTCTTTTCTTTTATTCATTTAAGAAAAAAAAAAAAAAAAGCAGTTCTACAGTTATGCCCCCAACTAGACAGGACAAGTGTCTGTAAGAATGACACTCCCAATCGCTTAAAAATTACAAAATACTTACTGTAGAACTCTGTTTTCCAGGAAGGCACAATTATCTGAGAAAAAAGTTACATTGCAATAAATATACCAGAATGTAATCATTGTTACTCCCACAGTTATTCTCTCTTTAGGATAGTCATATATTTGGCCAAAAATAAAATAAAATTATGTGCTTATTTTTAAATTATTGAAGCCATTTAGCTCTGAAGAAAGAGAAACAGAAAAGTTATATAAAAGTTGCTGGTTAAAGTGCAGTGTTTTGATCTATCATCTTTCTAGACAAGGATTTTTAATCCTTACAGGTGAAATTTGCATTCTTAAATCAATATTTATGTTTCTAGTGAAATATGAATTCTTTTAACTGGAACCGAACTTTTGCAAATCGTATCAGATTTGTAGATTCTCAGTAGCTGAGAAATTAATAGATTTCTCTGACTAATCTATTTCCAAATATTTATGGATTATTTTTCTTTTTCAAGGCTTGTGGTTTACATGTGTTTTACAAGCCCAGAAGATAATATGGAAGAGAACACACTGATCTCACACAGATTTCAGTGAGATTGCTCCATCACCTGCAGTGAAATATTTCTGATACATGCCAAAGTGAGAGTTGAACCAGGATAGATTTTCTGAATAAATCCTTCATAGCTCATCATTGGTCTCCCGGTGCTTCTTTTGCTTCCCGTCTAGTCAAGCATCTGCTACTAGAATGAGCTCCAAAGCTTTAATGAATCATGTATTTTTTGCATTATATCCAAGATTTTAATCCTCAAGTTTTTGGCCTGACTGTCTGTATTCCTGTTTTTATTCCACCTTATTGTCTAACACTTTTGCTCCTTTTGTCTGATAAATACTGCAAGATGCTTGGTCAGAACAATGATGAAAATGAAAAAGAAGAAATCCTGGCATGTAAGGATGATGGATTTAGGAAAAAAACAGAAAACCAGAACAGCTATTAAGAAAAAAAAAAAAAAAAAAAAAAAAAAAAAAAAAAAAAAAAAAAAAGAGAGAGAAATCAAAACCAGCACAAAATCTTCCAGGATTTTGATTTATTATATACATAGGCCTAATCTAGCAGGCTGGTCAGTGAATATCTCTGCACCCAGGAACAGACCCAATGCAGTCAGTTAATGAATGATATTGCCTTTTCTTTATGACTTCTGGTGTGATGCTCTCAAAGATGCTCTGCTAGACAGCAGTCTTCATTCTGTGTGGCCCTGGTTGCATGCACATGGCTTTCTGGGCATGGCCTGGGGATGTAAGGCTTAATTATGTACTCAAGCCCTTTCATTTCAGTGAAGAACATTACAAATTTTGGGAGCACAGCTAAGCATTTTTTTTTTTTAATATTTGGAAGAATAAATATTCATCTCAAAATCATCTCAAAATTTGAAAAAAATAAAATGTCAGAATAACTTGTTCAAACTTTTCACAATTCTTGTTTAGCTTTTTTTATTTTTTTTTTTTTTAAATTAATGTGGGTTTTTTTTAAATAATGAAGTCTGACCAAGCTTTTATTCTACTTTATGATTTACTCTGTCTTTTAAGGAGGCAGGAGACTAAAATGTTTAGTAGTGCGTGGAAGTATAACGCAGAAAACCTCTAATATAAATCTTAATATCTTATTTTCTTCATTTTCCAGTTTGTTTATGAAAATAGAAGACAACCTTTTGATTCAGACAGCAGTGGGTTTTGTTTACAGGGGAACAAGTGCTTTGCACAGCTATGCAAGAAATAAAAATCATAGAAATAAGGTTTGTGTCTTGAATTATGTGGAATGTGTCCTGGAACACTTTTTTCATCAGCTGACCATCTGACTCATAAAATTTCACTGAACAAGACAGGAAAAGTGATTTTGCAAATTGTAACACTCCCTCTCCTCCATATTTTGATTCACAGAGAGACAAACAGATTTATTTATTTTAAATACTGAATAATTACAAATCAATAGATATTGTGTCCGAAGCCTGATTAAGATTATTAAATATGAAGCTGGAAATTTGAACCCTTTGGCAATATCTGGTTTGAATCACTGTTCTGAATTTAAATACCACAAAAATCACAGAAATCCATTTTAGGTAGTCATGAGTAAGTTGAGTATGGTCTTTAGATTCTTGAACTTATGTCCCCTATAAATAGCAGTGTGCTTGGGCTTCCTTAATTTGGTTGAAATGGAAACGAATGTAATATGTAGTAAAACATGTGCTATATAGTGAGATCTGAATCTTGCTTTGACACAAACTTTGATTTAAAACATCTTAGTGAGAAATGGATGTTTAAACAAACACACCGCAGCATGAGAAAAAGAATCTGTAAATAGCCTGTAGAAATAAAATCAGTATATACAAATAGAAGTCCTATGTAATACTTTACACAAATATTTCTTTGAAAAATAATTGTACTGAATGGCTCATGAATATTTGTATTTCATGATTTACTGATTGGCTGTTGTTAAACTCTATACATTTGGTTACAGCAGACCTTTCATCTCTATCTTATATCTTGAAGATACAGTCCAGTGTTTATTCTGGATACACAGTATGATTAAACATTTTTGACATATATTCCAAACATCCCATGAAATATAATCTTTTCAGATTGTGGTAGGTCATTTTGCTGCTACATGTTGTGATTCAGACTTATATATAAAGGATGTGAAACAGAGTATGGGCATGCCTTGTGATTGCAGGGAAGAAATCTTTGTAATACTGTATCTCCATGGAAGGTTCCATGAAGCCTCAGAAATTGTCTAGAAGTGGTTATCTTCAAAATTTTGGGGTTTGGGGAGGGTTTTTTTGGAAGAGAGAGTAGGAGAGAATTTTTCTACTTTTTTTGAGAATTGACCCGTATTTTCAGGACAGTGTATTGAAAAAAATGTTAAAATTTTCACAGATGTTTTTCTTTGGTCTAACTTTATTCTCTCTGTATTCTAAAATAAACATTTTAGCACTGATCTCAAGGAGCGCTTAATCATATGATGTATGTGTGCTTTTGAATATTCGTTCTTAGGTAATTTAAGAAAAAACAGTACTCAGTTGTTATGTATTAGAAGGAACATAAAGGATAAAGAACTCTATAGTGCGGTCCATCTAGGAGAGGAATAGGTCAGTAAAATCAAGAGAAACTGGCCATCTAAATATGGATTGTTTCTTTCTTCAGTGTAAAACTGAAGATGCTGATAGCTACTTCAGTAAAGTTTTCAGATGCATATTTGAGAAGTAGAAGGGAAGTGGAGCTGAAAAGAAATTACAAGATCTATATTTCATCTGTGAAAAGAGCTGCTGAGAGTGGGCTGCTGTGTAGTTAGTTACTAGGGAAGGATGGGGGAAAAAAAAGCACAGAACAGAATTTTTATGAGGTTGAAAAAACCTGTTGTGCCACAAGAATGATCACTGGAAGAAATGACTGTGGACTGTAATGCAACTGAAAGAGATTGTTTTGTACTTGAGAGATTCAAACAAACAATATATAAGGCAAATATCTGATATTTATTCAAGTGCACGGTGATATTTTCAGTAGTTTCCAATCACAAATCATTTATCTGGACCTTACACATGTTCTGTTAGTTAATGTATTAGTTTCAAGGTGATATTAATGTCTTTGTATAGCTTAATGGCATCCCAACTTTGTAGTGCCATTATCCTGATCACATGTCAGTCCGTGATCACTTCAGAATGTGAAACAGCTGTGTTCTGTTTGAGTGCTCTGGAAAATGAGGGGTTGCAGGTGTGGCCTATGCAAGAGAAAGAGTATATTCAGTGTGTGGAGGCAGCCTTAAGAATGGTCTGGCAATTTTCTTAAAAGAAGCATCTTATTAAGATTAAAGATGAAATGAAGTTGTAATTTTTGATCTTAATTTGCAATCAATATTATTAAAACTGAGGTTAAAAATTAATTGACTTAAAGAATGTGCTCTACCAGGCTTTGAGCAGGGGGAAGAGATTTATATTATTGATGAGATTCCTCTTGTCTCATGATAAATTTAATAGGCATTATATTTATCTGGATTTTATAGAAGGAAGCACAACATATTTAAAGTTGAAAATGTGAAACATCTATAAAGTTAATTATTTATGATATTTACACGCTTCCATTTTATTAAGTATGGATTCTGTAAATTAATCACTTTTAATTCCAAACATTCTCTCTGCAATGAACTGTTATAATATTGCACCATTCTGGGTACAACTGGTGTAAGAGATACTTGAACCAGCAAAATAAAACACTTTGTTATAATAAAAGGTAACAAAACAACAGTAACCTGTTGTTCCACATTACAGACCTGAATATATATGACTTTTTAAGCTCAGTATTCTTCAAATATATATCAAACAAATTCCTTTAACATTCAAAAACTAATTCCTAGGAAGAATTTCCTAGAAAGAGGCAAATTGGACCTTTAAAGTGTATGGAAAAAAAAAAACATCAGGAATTTTGCCTGCACATCACATAAACTGTACTTTGTCTGCAATTTTTATAAACTTGTAGTAAACTTCATGTTACTCTGTCTTCCCTAAGTCAAAATGGTAAAATACATAGCACATGCCCATCCGAGTGACTTGATGTTTATGCAGTATGTCTTATGTCATAATGGGCAGCTATAAATAAATTGGTTTTGAAAAAAAATCTGGAGGAAGCTAAGGGGCAGATCCAAAAAAGGACTTATGTGCCTTAAGAAAGACTTGGCAGAATTGAGGACCCTAGTGATGCTGTGAACTGCTAAGCAGCATTGACTTAACCCTAGAGATGCTTAAATACTTTATTATTGTCTGGTTTTGAACATTACATTTCACCCGATACCATAGCCTGCTTCTGCCCGGGGTTGCCCCAATTTGACTTAATGACTGTACCATTAAACACATCACTCATGCTGTCTGCAACATAAAATGGCTCTGAACCCTTCAAGCTAGGAAGAAACCCCATGCCTCTCTTTCAGAAAAAGCACCTATCTCCGAGGATAATGTTCCCTCATACTCTCTTCTCTGTCCCAAGTCATGTTTTTAAGCAGTGTCTCAATTTCAGAGTGAAGTGAGGAAACCACTCCTGGATCAGGTAACCTGGCAAGATCACTCAGTGAGGAGGAAAGAAAAGTGGCCTAAAAATATCTCAGCAAGCAGAGGGAATCAATGCAGCTCTGCCCATCTTATCTGAGTGCTGTAACACCTGAGCTACTGTGGAAAGGCAGCAGTGACATCTGAGATCAGGTTTTTAAAAGTGCAACCTCTGAGACAGTCAGATCCAATAAACTAGAAAGCACCCAAACACCCATGTGGATGCAAGATTCTCGTTTATTGGCTAGGAATCTTTTTTTTTTTTTTTTTTTTGCATTGGAAAGATCAGAGTTTTGGTTTTCCACTCCACTTTATCTAGGATCTAATGACAAGCACTGATTCAGAGCTTTGCCTTGGTTCACCTAGGATCTGTTCTTTAACAGAACCTGAAAAAGCTGTGTGCTCTTTCACGTTAATCCTTCTTCTCAATGACATTTTTTATTCTTTAGTCACACTGACACCTCAGAGAACATTCTGTTTCTGTTTTGCTTTTAATCATAATGTAAATGCAAGAAATTTGACACACTGTTTTTTCAGGCTCCAAATTTTTCCAGTGGCTAACAATCTTCAGAGGTAACAGTGAATGTGTACAAGATGTCTGTACCATTTCCTAAGGAAATAAACACAGATATGTGTATGCAAAAATGAGTTTCCTAGTATATTTTTGTTTCAGTTTGTCTGTCTAAAGACCTTGACAGTCAGAACTGCATGCCAGATGACTTCCAAATGGCCCCCCATCACAACAAAAGATTTATCAGGAACAAATCAGCTTGATTTCAAAGTGCTTTTCCCCACTCTAGTCTGCTGTAGTTGGAGTTCTCTCCATCTTCTTTATCAGTTTTCACAGGCTTAATTACTTCATTAAAAACATACAAATGATGTAAATCAAACCACTAGTTCCATTATGCCTGTCCAGTATATGTCAGGAGAAATAGATTATAAAATAAGTGATGGATTTATCATTGGTAAGGTGAGCTTATGTTGACGGGTGGGGTAGCAATCATCTCACCTACATTTGGGCAAAATTACTTGCCTCATAGTTATCGGAATTAATCAATATAATACTTCCAAGACAGAATGAGTCTCATGAAGGTGCTGGTCATCTGACCTGTTTTAAACTTTTAATTTAGAATGAAATTACTGTCTCTCCTTTGGCTATACAGAGAATTCAGGAAATGTAGGAAGACTACCCAAGATTTCATGATCTACTTCACAGACATTAAAAAATCAGTGACTCTGCACCCATCTGTAGAAAAGAGGTGCCCAAATCCCCACCTGAGCATGACACACTCATGAACACTGGACTGCTTAGTATCTCAGAAAAGCATAAAATAACTGAAAGACCAGAGCTTTATCTAGTCAGAAATGTATCTTTCTGCAAATCCATTTCAGAAGTTGAACTGTGTGGAAGCAACAGTTAGATGATGAAAATAAAAGCTTTCACCTTTGAAGTGCATATAAATAATCACTTCATTTCTTTTATTTTTTTACTCTGTTGCCACTTTATTTGAATATTACAATAATCAATCCCAAAAGTATTTTTAAGGCAGTTCATTATTTCTTAAGCATTCAGCCTAGCAAACTTCTGGATGGCAATGGGCATTTCACAAAGCATTACAGATACATAGGTGATTCCAGATTATAACAGATAAGTATGAAGAATATAATTCTAATATGTGAATTACCTCCAAAGTGTAGGTGCCTTCTCCTCGCTATGCGGTGGAATAAATCAGGTGAATGAATTTCTGACTGCTGATAATGCTTACTGCAAATCTAAGCAATATTAAATAAAATATTTACAGAAAGTTTCATAATACACAACATAAATATATATATATATGAACATGCCATACAAATGTATGCCAGAAAAGTGCAAAAAAAAAGACAAAGATATAATGCATTTTCTCAAAAGCAGTCATTACTTGTCCATTCAAAAGAAATTGATTAATTCAGAGTGCTAGTTCACAAATACAGAGTGATGATCCCTTGATGGATAGAATTAAAAGACTCCCAAGTAAAAGGAAAAGAGTTTATTGGACACTTCCCCATTAAGTTCCTGTCTGCCACACTTGGGAATGGCTCAGCCAAGCACTATATTTAGATATTAAGGTTTCCTGGGCTCAAATTTTTAAAGACAAGATAGCCTTACAATTCTGTAACAAAATATGCCCAGCTCTTCATTTCCTTTACTTAGAACACTGAAAGATTTCATTTTGACTCTGCTTCATGAAGATTAAACAGTTTTAGTTGGATATGTATATATGTATGTATACATATACATGCATATATATATATATATATATTAGCTAGGGAATTAAATTTCTCTATGATGGGAATGATTAAAAGATTGATAGATCAAACTAGTTTTTAACCCTAAAATAAACCTTTGCAAGCCTGAAATTCCTTAATATTGTCTGTATTCTTAATTCTTAATACTCTATGCTAATAGTTCTTACTAATTTTCAGTCATTAGTGCTATGTAATCAAAGCAGTCAGCCCCTACCAACCAAATCCTACAACACCTTGGGGCTAATCTCATACTGTTAGCACCGAAGGCTATAGCCTTTGATGGTTTAATTGCTGAAGTCGAGATGATCAGGTTCACAAGCATGTCAATAAAACAAGCCAGAATTGAAGTCAGTAAATGCATAGGTAGGACTCAGCTCCACTCAAAGTGTTTAGTTAGGGATCTTGTCCCTTTGTAAGATGTTTGGCTTTCTGGAGAGTGACTACCCTTTGGCTTCCACCCTGGACTATGTGCTGCACAATACTTGGGGCAGGGGCAGAGGAAATGATTTTCCCAGATCACAATAGATGACTCACTCATATGGGCTGTTTTATTTCCATTGCTTTGTTGATGCTGCTTTTTTTTTTTAAAAAAAAAAAAAAACCAAAACAACACAAACCCAAACCAAACCAAACCAACCAACCAACCAAAAAACAAAAAACAAAAACCCCACACCTTTTTTCCCTATTCTGTTGACTGTGTTATTTCAGTGTCTAATAGCTGATCATCACCAAGTTGTAACTCTCAGGTGTCTCCTTGCAACCTGTGCTCATATTTTCAAAGCATTTACTGTTATCCCAGGCTTAAACTGTACATTTTAACACGAAAGACCTGTTATAAATATCTCCCCTCCACAGCAATTGCTTCTAACAAGTTGGTAACAAGACTAAAAGTCTGTGACTGGGGCCTTGCAAAATTAGCATAAAGTGCAGTTAGTGTAAGGTCTGTTACTAGCATGGCAATACTGGTTCAACAAGCTTGTATGGTTATACTAGCGTGCTTGTCTTTGGATTCAAAACAACCTAATAATGAATTCTGCACATTGTTGCACATTTATGAGCACAACAGGCCTCTGTTGTAGCTACACAATTATTGCAAAGAGAGTCTCCATATTCCTACTAAGTCTTGCGCTCTTCTGTGCTCAGCTTCATGCACCTTTTACTACCCAGGCTACCTAGCAGGCAAGAGGTAAAATGGCTGAGGTGGTTTATCAATACTCTGAGGTAAAATGACTGTTTTGTCAATACCTCTGTTCCTCTGGAGTGCATATAGGCCTCTTTTTTTGGAATACTCTGACTGCAGTAATGCAGTGAATTTTGGGGGGTTGCGGTGGGGGTGGAGGGGGCGGGAAGGTTTATTTTCTTTCCACCCCACATTTCTGAGAATCAAAACATTGGAAGGATAAGACTAGTTATAACAAAGAGGGGATAGAACTGGGATTTTCACAGACAGGACTACTGTATATCCAAGTATCTATGAATATAGTTTTGAGGTTTTTCCATCTTTAAAGTCAGTTGAGACTTAATGTAAGGGATTTGTTTATTGTAAGAGGTTTAGGGTATTCATTAGTGTTGTCATGTCTGAAGTGTATGTGGACAAATAAACTCTGTGGCACAAATAGAAAACTCTTAAGAATGAGATAGAGCAGTAAACCATTTCTTAACTCGCAGGTTGGTTCCAGTGTATAAAGAAAAGCTACTGCTAGGATGTGATAAATTAATGGTGATGTACAGAGGCTGCTGAATTATCTCCCAAGCTCGCTCCTGCCTGTCTGATAGGAAATCTGTCCTGTTGCTATCATCTGGAAATGTATTACCTTTATGTCACAAACAGATTTGTTTGAGAATATGTTCCAGTGGGTTGAATAGGCCTTCACTGTCAACGGGAAGAATCTTATAAAGATGGACTATATACAGGTGATGGGTATGTCTCAAAGGCAGTCATTAATCATCAAGCTTTCCCACTGCAACATTCTCTAGAGCCTCCTTTTTTTTTATATAAGGGAGTATCTTTTTTCACTTCTGTGAAATATCGTTGGGTAACTCTGCCTCAATAGGCTGTTAATGCTAAACCTATCCTAACAGATTTTAATTAAAGACCATATTCTGCATCTTTAGTTAAAATCAAACACAATGGCGGTTCTCAACCTTTACTTGCACACTAAGGGGTATAAGTCAGAATGTCTGAATAGGTTCTTTTTTAACCAAATATGACATTTTAGTTTGATGTATAATTTATTCACATGGTTTAGAAAATACATGTTACGCTATAACCAAAACTCAGTAGGGTAGCCCAAAAGTAAAGCTAAATAAGAGGAAAAAAAGAAAAAAAAAAAAAAAAAAGAAGGTGGACTGGAAAATATAATTAATTTAAAAAATAAAAGTCTAGTGTTACTTTTTTATGCCTATAAATAAATCACTTCTTCCTTAAAATCACTTTCAATCACCTAAATGGAAGATTTCATAAGAAATCCTTGTCAAATAAGAAAGCACAAAGGAATATTTTTTTGAGGGTTTTATGTACAACATTAATACATACTTAAAAATAGTTTGAAATACATAATGCTGAAGAAAAGACAGTTCAGTCAACGTAATAAATGTTTTGATGTAAATTCTACATCATTATAATACAAAGCACAAAATACTAAACACTGAATTTGACAGTAAATCTCAAGCCTAAATTCCATCTAGGGGAAAAGAATAAAAAGAATTGTGAGAATGCTGTCAAATATAAACTGAAAAGTAAGTTCTGTTATAATTCTTTGTCTAAGAGATTTAAACCATAAGGAATAAAGTGAACTCTGTTCTAAACCAAAACTTACTATTCATAGAGACCATTGGGTGGTTTGTTGGGGTTTTTTTATTATTTTTCTTTTCATTTTAATCATATACCCCTTGTGTCCTGATTGGTAGAAATTGTTCAGATCAATCTCAAAATGTCAGGCTGGAAGAGGTCCTTAATTAGTGCATTTAAGCATTTGATAAATGCATTTTTCTGATCATACGTATGTTTGAAATTCTTAAAAATGCTAAGTGAAAAATTCCGGCAAGATACCATGTTTGTCTGAAAATACAATTATATGTTGTGACTTAAAATAATTATTGTTTGTGTTTCCTTGACAAATGCTTCCTCTCCTACCCCAGTTTTCTACCCTAATTTCTCTTATCCCAATGTCCAGGACTCACAGAATCATAGAACATCCTGAGCTGGAAGGAACCCATGAGGATCATTGACTCCACACAGTGCATCTTAAAAGTTAAACCATATATCTAGGAACATTATCCAAATGCTTCCTGAATACTGACAGGCTTAGGGCCATGACCACTTCCCTGGGGAGCTTGTTCCAGTGCTTGACTACCCTCTCAGTGAAGAACTTTTTCTTAATGTCCAACCTGAACTTCCCCTGACATAGCTTTAAGCCATTCTCCACGTTCTATCATTGGACACCAGAGAGAATAGCTCAGCTCCTCCATCTCTGCTCCACCTCATGAGAAAACTGTAGACAGCAATGAGTGTCAGTCTCCTCTAAGCTGAACAAACCTCTGCTGCTCTTCATACATCTTGCCCTGTAGCCTTTTCACCATCTTTCTTGCCCTCCGTTGGACACATTCTGGTATTTTTATATCCTTCTTATATTGTGGAACACAAAAATGCACACAGTACTCAAGGTGATGCTGCACCAACACTGACTATATTGGGACAATTGCTTCTTTCAGTAGCTTGCTCTTTTGGCCATCAGAGCACATTTTTGACTCATATTGAACTTACCATCAGCCAAAACATGTTTTTCTGCAGGATTGCACTCCAGCCTTTTGTCCCACAATGTATACATACATCCAGGATTACACCATCCCAAGTGCAGAATCTGGCATTTGTCCTTGTTAAATTTCATGTGGTTGTTGATTGCCCAGTGCTCTAATTTATCAAGGTCTCTCTGTAAGGCCTCTCTATCCCTGAGGGAGTCAACAGGTCCTTCTGATTTAGTACAGTTGACAAATATAGTGTGCTTTCAACTCCTGTGTCCAGGTCATTGATAAAAACATTGAAGAGAAATGGTCATAAACTTGAGTCCTGGGGAACACCACTAGTGACTGGCCACGAACCAAATGTTACCCCATTTACTACAACTTTTTGAGCCCAACCCTTCAACCAGCTGTTCACATATCATATTGAATAGATGTCTCGATATATGCTGGACATTTTGACCAGAAGGATACTGTGAGAGACAGTATCAAAAGCCTTTCTAAAATAATTTTTTAAAACCCACATGTTCACTGCCTTCATCCATTAAGCTGGTAACCTTGTCATAAAAGTAAATGAAGTTAGTAAAGCATGACTTTCCCTGCATGAATCTAGGTTAGCTTTGGCTGGTGACTGCATTGTCTTTCAAATGTTTTTCAGTAATTTCCAAAGTAATCTTCTCCACAATTTTACCAGGCAGCGAAGTGAGACTGACAGGCTTATAATTAGCAGGGTCTTCTTTCTTGCCCTCTAGAAGATTGGAATAACATTTCCTAGCTTCCAGTCAACTGGGACCTTTCCAGGTTCCCAAGATCATGGAAAAATAACTGAGAGACAACTTGCAATAACATTGGTTAACTCTTTCTGTACACTGGTATGAATCCCATAGACTTATGTGCATTCTGTTGCAGCAGCTAATTCCTCCTTATATCAAACAAAGAGTTGAGAAAAGATGTGAGTAAAATGCTGGCAATACTGGATGCAGGTAATGTGAGCTTTTTAAGGTCTTAAAATGTAGACCACTGGCACAGAAATGAGCTCTGCTACTGCTGACTGGGATAAATCGTGTTCCCAGTCTATGTCTCAGTTTCCCCTAATGTTCCTTTTCTTCACTTGATAAAATCTGTGGGGAAAGGATCAATCCCTCGCAGTGCATTCTGACAGTATGGCTCTGTAAGACCTGCACTCAAGTGAGTATGTCTTGAGCACAGATAATGGTAATTTGAGACAGTATTTTTTCCAAAGTAATTTCTTTCTGTCACTTCAAGTTAGTCTTATTACCTCACTCTTTTTTTTTTTTTTTAAATTCCCTGAATCTGGTGACACTTAGGAGAAAGAGAAGAAACTGGAGGCATGACAGAGTTGGACCTTAAAAATATAACTCTATTTAACAATGTAAAATCAAAATGTTCTTAAAAGAACCTTTTCTAATTGCTGGTCATTAGCAATGAGACTTCCAGAGCACAGCTGTCCATGGCAGTTTGAAATCTCGTTGGATGCCAGGCCAGAAAATTAAAGATAAAGGCTCATCTGTTATGAAAACCAATTAAAAATTCCTCACAGCTATGCAACTGCAAGATATCTGAAGGAGGAAAAACTCACATAGGCAAATGTCCCAGGTCATGCGCTTTCTGGCCGGATTCTCTAGCTCTTTTTCCGTGAAACTAGTAGAAAGGAATTAACGGCACAGTGGTCTCACAAAGAGATTCCTTTTCATCACCTTGGATGGCAGTGAATTATCAGTTCTCACTAATGAGCCAAGACAAAATAACAAGACAAAATGACTGGGAGTGTGTCCTTGACTATCTGCAGGTCATGAATCATGCACAGAACATGGGGGATTTGTCAAACTAACAGAGCTATCATCCACGGCTCATGTAGCCATTGCCCCAGGTTGTTCCCTAGGAAGACAAAAAGGAAGTATTTTGTATCAAAGGGAGGGAAGAGAGCTGCAGGATTAAAAAAAAAAAAAGAGAGAACAATTAGACAATTTTAAATTGTTCTGAAAAAAGACAACCACGATCTATTATTGTTCTCTTCTTTGTCCCCTCTCCTCACAGAGTAGGAGCTGTTCTGCTGGGAAGCTCCTCTACTGGCAGCTGCAGGAGACTGTTTAGAGAAAAGATGTTCCTAGAGTGCTGAGGAGGGCCACAAACAAGCCAGGTGTGGCAGGGACAATCCACATAATTTATATTTTTTCAAACTCGGTTAATGGAGATGAAGATACTCACGAGTTCAGGTGAAATCACTTATCATTATGTCATACCAAAAATGCTGAATAGCATATTCTCTCAGAAACTGTTCCTATTCCTTTTCCCTCATTATTATTATTATTATCCCTATTATTATTGTCGTTGGTTTTGTTGTTGTTGTTGTTATTATACACAGATCTTGCAGTAGATTCTTTTCCTTCCCTTTTTGGGCAGAACTTCAGTTCTACCAACCTCTTTTGCAAGAATTACCCTTGTCTAAAATCAAAAGATACCATGAGGTGTATGAAATACTTATTTGTAAATGCCATTATTTCCAAATGAAACCATTAAATATTAGAAAACTATTCTAGCTGTGGTACTTTATTTATCCTGCCAAGGAAGCTGGAGGATTCTACTCTTATCCTAAACTCAAATATTTATTTTCCTATTTATATAAAGCTGCTGTGAATACAGGTACTGCAGGTAATCCTGTCCAACCCATCAGGATACACCCACTTCTGATAGAAATCTAACACTCAGTGATAGAGATTTCCCGAACTCACCAGACAATCTGTACTCATACTATACTATCTTTAGAACATCTTTTCCTTTGTATCACCCACATTTTTCTGCTGAAAGTTATAATCTAAATATAAGTAATGGTTCACATTCCTCCAACATTTGTCTGAGTAGGCAGCTATCATAAATGCAGGTTTTCCTATAAGCACCAAAGAACACCAGATGCTGAGCATGTCTTAAAATCAACCCATCCTCTGTTCAAGCTTGCATGACACAGATTTCACAACTGATTCATAATCAGACAAATAAGTGGTCTGGATTTTTACTTCATTAGGAGTAACAAAACACTCAACATACTTAAAAGTAAATTAACTCTACTGAATACTGAAATATTGAAAGAGATCCATAATTGTACACACTCAGTTTTGGAAGTGTCTAAGGCACATATCTTATTAATGCTTCCTTTTTACTCCTGGGAAATTATTGGATAGTGCAAAAGTTGGTGATAACTAGGGCATCTGATATGGGTATTACTCAGCCATTTTCATGGAAATATTTCTTTGAATAATTGTCTATTTTAAAAACTAAATTAGCATACTTTGAATAACTTAGAAATCCTCAAATGCTAAGTAATATGTTGACTATTGTACCATCAGCTTTTTCGCATGTACACTGGCAGACAATTTCTTGTGACTGAAAAGAACTTATGATACTCTGACTCAATTTTATGTTTTGTTTCCATTCAGATGTCTGGTGAATCTTGTTGATAACAGCAGCACCTATCTTGTCTGCAGAATCACCTTTCAAAGCATTAGCACATGTACAAATTTCAGTATTTAATTACATGTACTGGAACAAAACTAAGGGACTCTACCCCAGGAGTGTGGGAAGTGATTCATCATTCCTTTCCTATTCCGACTTCCCCATTATGATAGATCACTGGAAGATAAGGGTTTAAGTTTTTTTGCCTGCCCTTCTTCAGCGTACTAGCATTAAAGAAAATCTTCTCCACCCTAGGAGTTGCCCAGTGCCTAGCATAGGCTGTTCAGTGAAGGGGTCGCTCACTCATTTTCAGTGAGGTACTGGCAATTCATGTAAATGTTAGCTGCAATGGCTGTTTAAATTTATGGTTGTGTGAGTACTGAAATTACTTTTAAATAGTTTAAGTTGACAAAACCAAGATTTTTGTCTAAATGAGGTCTTAGTTTAAAACACAAACAATCAAATGAAAAGTTGTTTAGTACCTCAACATCTGACAGCACTGTCCTTATGAGCTTGCTATAAACATTTTCTTTGCAGAGGCACAGAGGAACTCTTGAATGTACTCATACTAAGGCATTGTTCGTGTGTTTCAGTTCTGTTGATGCCAACAGGATGCAAATACACATACACAGGGTGTCTTGATGTGTGAAGGGGGTCTTTGAGTGAGTTTCAGAAACTCAGAGGCAATGGCCAACATTTATACATGAAGTAGACACAGAACAGGGAAAAGGCTGTACTTACAGTGCACCATGCATATGCTTTGATTCCAGTCTAGAAAACACACCTTCGCTGTACTGGCTCCAGCATAACAGAATTTCACCTGGAGAATGCAAGAGAGATGTTGTGTACAGCCTTCCAAGCCTTGAGCTAAAATTGAAATGTTTATTCTGTTTATTTGTTAATGGATGGGATAGTCATTATGACATATATTCTTTTCTATTAGTATATCATTAGCAGATGACCTAAAAGTTATACGCTCTAAAAGCCTCTTAGCATTTTGATTCTTCCTCATTCTTCTACTCCAACAGATATCATATTTATACAAGAAATTGTGTACAAGTTCTACAAATGACTTGCCTTTTTGTAAATCAGTTTGTTTCTTTCAGTGCACGTTTTCAACTATCTCAAAAACCATTGCCTACTAGGTAGTGTGTTTTGCAATATGAAGAAGAATAATCTTTGTTTCTAAGGGATAACTGAGCAGTAACACCATAATTTCCATGTGGTTTACACCAAGACTTATGTCTGTATTTTAAGGCAATGTGGGCACAACACACTGAAAATTGATTTTCAGTTAAATATATTAGTCATTTTCTGACCTTAGGACATCACTAGATAATCTTCTGAGCTCCAGCCTCTTCAAAAGAATCTTCTTAAATTATCAATTTTACATATAAGTGATGGTGTATTTCCAGTGAGTGTACTGTGTTTCTCAGAAAGGAGCTGACCTAAATTGTTATTTTTCTTTTCAGGTTGTATAGTTAAATTTACACTTTCATGATTTTTAAAAAAAAAAAAAAAAAAAAAAGATTTTTAAAAAAAAAAAAAAAAAAAAAAGGAATCTTTTTCAAGTGAATGAAGACAATTTTTTCTTGCTTTCTGAAATGCTGGGGTTTCAACGCCAAGCCCCAAATTAAGGTTGACATATGGGTGATTCCCACAGCCCTTCACAAAGGGATGGTGAGTTTGCCTTTAGGCTTCCCTCCAGGGTGCAGCCAGCCTGGCAGGGAGAGCCATTGGGTAAATGAGCCCCAGGTGTCCCCCATGAAGTAAGCAAAGGTCAGGTGTCCCACTGAGGGATAAAAGCTGGGACCACTTGCAGGTAGGGGCAGTGTCTGTCTGTGAGGTGGATGCACTTTGCAGAGTTTCTTGTTGGGGAAGGACCTCCTGTCTCCCTGGGACTGGGCTCCAGTCAGGTCTGGCTTTTGTAAACATGGGCTGTGTAGAGATTCAGTATGTGGCTTCCTTGGTCTTATGTGTTTGTTTTGTTGACTTGGTTGTCTCCTGTCCCTTTATGGGAGACTGCATTTTACCATTTATTCCACCCATTGTTGGTTGTGCGGTGTCATTGTTGGGGTCAGTGGGATTGATGTCAATTATGTATAGTTTGACTGACTTGTTTGCACCATAGTGCTAACCCATGTACTGACCCTTTTGTATCAAATACAACTTAATTATTGGTTCATCTTTATGCTGGCTGTGTCCTTTATGCTAGGCCTGGTAATTAGCAAAACACTTTCCCAAAAGGAAAATTTTAAAATGAAAACAAGTCATTTTGTTGCTCTTTACTCTCAAGCAGCTTGTCTTGTCCATGATAATAATCATGTTGGGATATTTGTTTTCTTCCCCCCTCTTAATCCCTTATCAGTACTTTTCAAGAGTTTTACATAATTTTGCTTCCAGATTTAATATAAAGTATACCTTCTAGGACTAATATCTTCTAAGTGGCTCCAAGCAAACAACAAATAAAGCATGTTTTCAAACTTGGTTTACTTTTCCTGAAAACTCAATTTCAGTGTTGTTTATTGATATGGACCCAGGCCTAATGAAGTATTCAGGTTCTTAGGAAAGATTAAGGCAGACTGCATCTCATGGTTCCTGTTCTACTCCTACTGAGTGGTCAGTCTGTGTTTATTTCTATAAATCTGTGACAAAGTAAAATGTTGCCGCCTTAAACTATTTTTCATATTCCCTTTCCTAGGTATAACTGTTGCCACAGCTCTGCTAGGGAAACATATAATTAAGCAAAAAAAGGAAGCTGTTTTGGACATGTCTGTTGCATATTAGAAAATATTTCTATACAGCCCTTGATATCAGCAAAGCTATAGAGCTGGAAATCTTCAAAAGGCAATAAATGAGGAGCAGTTGGGATAGGTAAAAGTTTCACAGCTGGATCCAGACGACAGCATCTGTCCATGCTATTTTGAGCCCTCCAGCTCATGATTCTTATGGAGAAATTATGACTCTCTAAGTATTTGCTGTATGCAGCTTCTATTTAACTTCCTAGCACTGTTGGCTTAGCACATTCATCACCTGTGGGATGTTCTGACACAGCCTGGACTTCATTTATGACAGGATTGGGCCTGGCTCATAGTATTTGAAGAACTGAAGGAAGAGGATAAATGGGTACATTGTCAAATGCAAATTGACAGAGCACTCATCTGCCCTCATTCTTTTATAATCTTTTGACTACAAATTCATTTAGCCATGGCATAGAAGCCCTTGATCTGCTTATGCTTTCCTTACATTGTTAACTCTCTCACTGATACCCATGGAAAAGTGTGTAGCGTGAAATCTCTCATTACAATTTGTCTTTAAGCACTGTTCCAGGCACTGGAAAGCATAAATGACAGCACATGATTCCCATTAATGGAATAGTTCAAAAGGAGACAAAACTATATAAAAAAAGTCTATTCATCATAGATTCCAATAAATGGACAACATACTATAAAAGATACAATAATTCAATCCCCCACGGGTTTTTTCCTTCTTGTCTAAAACTATATCTTCCGGAAACCTCACCTACTCCATTTCATTAGAGTATTTAATACATTTTGGAAATATAATAAATAATAATAAAAAAAAAGTCTTAGTACAGAGTTTAGCAAGAGTCTCACAGAAAAATTTGCGGATCTCAGCATGCAGGCATATGCCTGAACACAACTGGCTGGAGTTTCATGGTCAGTTAGAGAGATCGTGGTAAGAGAGGAAGAAAGATGCACAACCTGACTGTGTAATCCCAGTTTGTAAACTAACTGTTGAGCCTGCAAAGAGGATTGAGTAAGCAGAGGAATAAAATAACAAAGCCTTAATATTTGTAATTTGAAACATCTAAGTACCCCAAGCCATAGTAAGCAATCTGTGGAAGGCAGGGATGTGATGCTGTTTGTGCAGGATGATTGTGTATTAAAAGGGAACAAGATCCTGAGAGGAGGTTGTGTTCCAGTGCATATTGCAATCTGATCTGCAATGTTTCAGCATTTACTGATTACTGTATTGCCTAAATAAGGTAATTTAACTGATAGATTGGATAGATATCCTAAGGGCCTATGTTTCTGAATGATGAGAAATATGACCCTTAGAAAGATGATGGTTGTAAAGTCTTGAGGTTTGTAAGTAAATATGTTTTTTTTCTTAATTTACTCCCCGCCAGTGTTGTCTCTTGCATCATTAACTGTTCTGAGTTATCTGTTTAATTGTGCACATATAGGGTAGCAAGTATAAGGGGCTTCTTTCTTTTGAGCACTACAGAACATTTTAAGTATGTCCCTATTTATTCTGTCTCATCGAATGAGGAGATCTAGGACTCTGCGACACAGGATTTTTTAAATCTAGGACAAAGGAGTTAAATTCAAATTCTCCTCTTGTTTATTCTTACATACCCAGGGAGTAAAGTCCCCGAAATGAACAGGATAATCCTGGTGTAAATAGGAAGAGATAAATGCTTCTTTAGTTTTATAAATATTCCCTTCAGAAGATAATTTTAAAGTGTAGAGGTGATTGACCTTTGAAAGCTAAAATATTTTCATTATGGACAAATAAAGTCTTTGAAAAAGGCTTTTTAACTTTTTCTCTGTAATGTTCAAAATTACTCTGTGGGAACTAGCTCTTTAAAAAAAACAAAACAAAGGAAACTGAAATCTCCCTCTCCCCCAGAACCTTAGGGGTTCAAATTAAGTCAATCAAAATCAAGACCTTTTGTGGGCTAAGAGTAAATGCTGTTTTTCTCTGCAATCTGTGACCTCACATAGGCCCTTTTCTTTCTAATCCCATACTTACCATGCTGTGAAGAATGAAATGCATTTAATTCTTTGACTCAGCCTCCCTTTATGTCTGTGTGAAAGAGTTGGTGAAAATTGTAGGTAAAGTTTAGTAGGGAAGAATAAAGAAAAATTGGTCTCATGCACATTCCCCTATTCCTTGCAAGTGTACACACAGCATGGGAGATTACCTACAGTGAAAAAATTCAAGGGTTAGAAAGAAATTAAGTTCTGGAATGATAAGAAGGGGAGATCATGGACTTGGGTTGAAAAGGAACTTCAGGATCATCCAGCTCCAGCCCCCTTGCCATGGGCAGGGACACATTCTACTAGACCCAGCCTGGCCTTCAACACTTCTGGGGTAGGATCATCCACTGTTTATCTGGGCAACCTGTGCCAGTGTCACAGGAAAGAATTATTTTTCATATCTAATGTAAATCTACCCTCTTTCAGTTTAAAACTGTTACCCCTCATCCTATCGCTACACTCCCTGATAAAGAGTGCCTTCCGCTTTTCCTGTAGCCCCCTTTAAGTACTGGAAGGCAGCTATAAGGTCTCCCCACAGCCTTCCTCTTCTTCAGGCTGAACAACCCTGACTCTGTCAGCCTGTCCTCACAGGGAAGGTGCTCCAGACCCTGATCATCTCTGTGGCCCTTTGGACCTGCTCGAGTAGGTCCATGTCCTTCTTATTGGGAGCCCCAGAGCTAAACACAGTACTCCAGGTGGGGTCTCACGAGAGCAGAGTAGAGGGGGAGAAACACCTCCCTTGATCTGCTGGTCACACTTCTTTTGATGCAGTCCAGGATACAATTGGCTTTCTGGGCTGTGAGTGCACATTGCTAGCTCATAGTCAGTTTTTCATCCACCAAACCCTTCTCTGCAGTGCTGCTCTCAATCCACTCATCAATCAGCCTGTATTTGTGTTTGGGATTGCCCCAACCTATGTGCAGGACCTTGCACCTGGCCTCGTTAAACTTCATGAGGTTTTCATAGGACCACGTCTCGAGCCAGCAAGGTCCCGCTGGATGGCACATCCCTTCCCTCCAGCATGTCGACTGCACCACTTGGCAAACTTGCTGAGGGTGCACTCGGTCCCACTGTTAATGTTACCAAAAAAGATGGTAAACAGCATGGGTCCCAACACCAACCACTTCTCATCGCTATTTTCCACTTGGAAATTGAGCCATTGACCACCACTCTTTGAGTGCGACTGTCCAGCCAATTCCTTATTCACCGAGTGCCCTATCTGCCAAATCCATGTCTTTCCAATTTAGAGACAAGGATGTTGTGCTGGACAGTGTCAAAACCCTTGTGCAAGTCCAGGTAGATGATGTCAGTTGCTCTTCCCTTATCCACCAGTGCTGTAACCCCATCATAGAAGGCCACCAAATTTGCCAGGCATGATGTGCCCTTAGTGAAGCCATGTTGGCTGTCACCAATCTCCCTTATTTTCCATGTGCCCTAGTATAATTTCCAGGAGGATCCACTCCATGATCTTGCAAGGCACAGAGGTGAGACTGACTTGCCTGTAGTTCCCCAGGTCTTCTTTGTGTCTTTTTTAAAAAAAAAATAGGATTTATGTTACACCCTTTCCAGTCAGCAGGAACTATATTGGACTACCACTACTTCTCAAATATGGTGAATGGTGGCTTAGCCACTTCATCCTCCAGTTTTGCAGATGCATCTCATCAGGTCCCATGGACTTGTGCCACCTTCAGGTTCCTTAGGTGGTCTCAAACCTAATATTCTCCTACAGTGGGCTGTTCATTGTCCCAGTCCCCGCCTTTATGTTCTGCAACTTGGATGTTGTGGCTGGAGCACTTACCTGTAAAAACTGAGGCAAAAAAGCTGTTGAGTACCCCAGCCTTCTCCATATCCCAGTGACCAAGTCTCCCTTTTCCTTCCAGAGAGGGCCACATTTTCCCTAGCATTCTTTTTTTTTTTTCACCAACGTACTTGTAAAGGCTTTTTTTTGTTGCCCTTGATGTCCCTGGTCAGATTTAATTCTGTCAGGACTTTGGCCTTCCTAGCCTGATCTCTGGCTATCCAGACAATTTTTCTGTATTCCTCCCAGGCTATCTGTCCTTGCTTCCACCCTCTGTAGGCTTCCTTTCTTATGTTTGACCTTGTCCAAGAGCTTCTTCTTCATCCATGCAGGCCTCCTGGTGGTCTTCCTCTTTGTCAGGATGAATCATTCCCGAGCCTGGAGGAGGTGATTCTTGAATAACAACATGCTTTCTTGGGCGTCTCTTCCCTCCAGGACTTTATCCCATTCTACTCTGCCAAGCAGACCCTGAAGAGGCCAAAGTCTGCTCTCCTGAAGTCCAGGGTAGTGAGCTTGCTGCACACACTCCTCACCACCTTAGGAATCTTGAACTCTACCATATCATAATCACTGCAGGCAAGGATGCCCTTGAGCCTGATATTCCTCACCAGCCCCTCCTTGTTGGTGAGAACAAGGTCCAGCATAGCACCTCTACTCATTGGCTTCTTTATCACTTGGAAGTTGTCACCAACACATTCCAAGAACCTCATGGAATAACACATTTTATTTGCTTAGGGTGGAAGAGGATCTTTGAATGACTCTAGGACTACCTCTTCAGTGTGGAATGGAATGGAATGGAATGGAATGGAATGGAATGGAATGGAATGGAATGGAATGGAATGGAATGGAATGGAATGGTTGGAAGGGATCTATAATGATCATCTAGTCCGACTGACTTAACAGCAGCATAGTCTTTACACCAGAGCAGTTGTATTATTTCCCTCTGACTTGTGGGGAGCTGTAACTCTCTTTAGCTGTTTGGGAAAGCAGATCGTGTGTCAATGCGGTGATTACTTCTTTGCTTCTCATGGACCTTCTCTGCTGGACCATTTTTTTACATGTCTACCTGTGGATGATAAAAATGTTTCGGAGTTTTTGAAGAAATATCATGACTTTTAGCCACTGCTGCTCTTTGGAACAAGATGGATTGGTTTTATCTATACTGGTAAAAGAAATATGCTCAGGACCATGGTTTGGAACAAAGCAGTTCATACACACCTCATGAAATATTTTTATTTCCAAAAGAGTGTGTGTGCATGAAGACAGCCTACTGGGAACAGTGCTTGATGCATGCTAAGCTACTGAACTTGGAAATGCATGAAAGTCTTTTCAAGGACAATTCAAATAATTTTAAAGTATATACTATTATTGCTAGCACACAAGAAAGTTTCTAGACACTGTTTAATTTACTAGTAGAGGTGTAAGCATAGAAGACCTAGGGTGTGTCTGGCTGTGACTACGCATTTGTAACCTGTATTTTACTTTTTCATCCTCAATATTTCTATGTAAACATCAATATACTTCTTTCCATTCTTGCACTAATGCTCAGTGCTTTGTTTCCTCTAGCCCCTAATATTAATATTTTTTTCCCTGCAGTGCTCTTAGTATAATTCTTTATCTCATCTCACCTTTCCTGCTAGTTGACTCTTTTCTGCCATATGCAACTATTTTACCGTAGTCCCACATATGTATGATTCTTTTCCTCACCTCTTTGTATCTTTTTTCTCCATAGCCTAGAAAGAAGAAGTTCTTTCATTTTCATCCTCTCAATACTTATCTTCGACATTGCTGGCTCTTTCTTTATCTTAACACATAACTGAAGATGGATATATATATTATGGAATTATGCTAGCTACCTATATCATAGAGGGTAAGGACTTAATAAGAAATGGAAAATATCTAATGGAAAACACCTTTCTGAAACAGTGAATCAAGTCTGTTATGGAAAATTCTAATATTTCCTCAGTGAGGTAATGACAAAGACTCCACAGAAGTGGAATTTTCTTACTGCACTATTAACTGTGTAGAGTGCTGCCCAACACTCCAAGTAACATTGTTGTGGCTCTTTTTGTGATGACAAAATTATGTCCCCAGTCTAATTTTCCTCCATCTTCTCCCTAAGATATTCATAGAATCATGGCATGGTTTGGGTTGGAAGGGACCTTTAAAGATCATCTTGCACAACCCGCCTGTCATGGGCACAGGCATCTTTCACTAGATCAGGTTGTTCAAAGCCCAATCCAACCTCACTTTGAACACTTCCCCAGAAAACTTGTGCCAGTGTCTCACTACCCTTAATGAAAAAAATTTCTTCTTTATGTCCAATCTAAACATACCCTCTTCCAGTCTAAAACCACTGCCTGTTGCTACAGGTCCTATTAAAAAGTCTTTCCCCAGCTTTCTTATAAGCTCCCTTTAAGTACTGAAAGGCTGCAATACTGTCTCCCTCGACCATTCTCTTCTCCAAGCTGAACAACCCCAACTCACTCATCCTTTTCTCACAGAGAGGTGTTTCAGCTCTCTGACCATTTTTGTGGCCCTCCTCTGGACCTGCTCCAACAGGTCCACGTCTTTCTTGTACTGAAAAACTCAGAGCTGGATGAACTACTCCAGATGGGGTCTCATGAGAGTAGAGTAGAGGTGGAGAATCACCTCCCTTGACATGCTGGCCAGGTTATGATTGTCTTTCTGGGCTGAAAATGCACATAAAAAGATTTTTAGATGTAAGTTTATGGGCCAGAACTGGACTTCATACACGGAAACATGCAATAAGCAGAGGCACAGAAAGTCAGCAAGAGATTTTCCAATGTCATGCTGCCAATAGGGGAGTAGTAGAGGTTTCCAGCACACTCATGTGCTAAGTTTTCTGTCTTTGGTGTTCTGCCAACACCAATCAAGATTTAATTTGAGAAGCAGTATTTTGTGGCATGTGGCATCTCTTTTTCAGGAATAATAAAGGCATATCACAAGCTGGCTTTTTAAGCTATAATATGTCACCTTTTTCTAAAATGATTGTGAAACATGCTTTTCAGTCCATTCTACATGTCATAAAATCCTGCAGTTGCCTCTGATTTATTGATTTTTTTTTCCAGTATTGTTAGTCCTTCTTCCATCAAGGAAAATAGTATAACACAAATAAAGTCACATATATAAGTAGCATGTATCAAACTAAAATTCAAATACATTTTAAAAGAAGTTTTATTGTAATTATTATTGAAAGAATGGACCGAGGGATAAGTATAACTCAGTGGCTGTATATTTTTGTTCTGTATCTTCATATCTTGCTTTAATCTTGCTTTTTTTTTTTTTTTTTTTTTTTTTTTTTTGACCTAGGATGGACCTGGAATTCCTTTAACTGAAAGCCATGGTAAAGTTACAAGACACGGTATTTTTCAAAGAGTAGAAGAAATGAAAGCCAATCAGATAGGTGTTCATAATTCCATGATCCTTAAAAAAACCCACAACTATTGCATATATATTCGACATCTGTGCTGCCCTTCTATGATCTTACCAAAATTATCTGGAATATTTACAGTATAATAAGAATTATTTATCTCTCCACTGCCAATGCACCTGAATCTGCTGTTATGTGATTGTCTTTTTAGAGTGAAATATATGGCAGTTCTGTCATGTGTCAAGGCTATGGTTATATTTGACAGGAGTACATGAAGAGCTGACAAATAACTCAGAAATATTTATCTTTTAGAAAATTAAACCTTTCCAGGAATATTTTTTAGTACAAGCAGTGTATAATATCTAAATGATAAATCAAGCAGTAACCAACCACAAGTATTTCTCTTGATGAGACAGCCATCAAGCCCTAAAGATCAAGACAATTTCAACCTCTGGATAATGTTACATATTCAGATTGCCAAGCCAGAATGACAGTTTTAATTCAAAACTGATTCCACTTAGTTTTTGGCATTGAGAGCATAGAGCAAATGAGAAAACTCTGGGCATAACCAGCAAGAGATTCTCAACTCTATCATGGACACCTAAAGATGCTTGCTAAGGCAGTCTGTTTTGCCCCACTATACTGTCAGGAAATCCTAGATGACCTTTAGCTGGATCCTTAACCAAGCTGCCCAGAGGTGAATCCCATACAAAGCTTAGTGATCAAATAAGAGCTGTTATACTACATGAGAAGATTCAGAGTGTTCCTTTCTTACATGTAAATAGCTTATACATTTTTGATCAGCATCAAAGGAGGCTTTCAAAGCAGAGTCTTGACAATATCCTCAACTTATGATTTATTTACTGTCTTTATTTTATTAGTTTATTAATTTATTTATTTTAACTTAGAAAACCTAGAGAAATCCACATGTTCTGTTTTTATTTCTTAGTGATGAATTCCCGTTATGGATGTGGTGGCACGGACACTTACTTTACACCAGAAAAAGACCACAAAATCCAAATGGCAAAATCTCTTAATATGAACCATTAACAATCACAACAAAATCACATCTGATCATTACCAAATCTCAGCTAGTTCTAGGACAATAATAACAAAGGAAACTTTTCCAAATTGTTCCCAAAATCCAACTCACTTCTACTAACAGCTTGCATGTTTTCTTTCAGGAAGAAATGATATCATAGATACTCTGAAGCACAAAAAATAACTCTTGGGGTCATTCAAGGTTGAAAATGTAGTAACTTAGCCAAAAACTCATACCAGACTGATTCCAGTCCATATTGACAGCAGATGTCAGTATTTCTTAGGGGTTATGCATATTAGAAAGGAAAAAGTGCCTTGAGGCTTTGAACAGGATTCTGGGTATTTGTGAACACTCCAAGTGATCTAAATTTGTGAGCAACAGATTTTGTTGTTTTCATCACCTTATTTTTAAAATGTGTTGAAGAAGGTGTTTGTCACTGAACCAAAGGAGTAACAATTTAAATTTATGTATGGTCTCAATTCTGAGTGGTGCTGAGTAGCCTGAACTCAAACATGGCTGTAGCTGGGGTTGGAGGAAGAAGTTGCTGTCATTCCTAAGCAGCTCCCATCACAGAACAGTCAGTGGGGGTATGATCTTAACAAATGGAGGAAATAATTAGGTCATGATTCGGGAAGGTGACCTGCTAATCTCAGAGTGGGATGAAAAATACTGTGTAAACTTTTAGAATTTAAGTTATTAAATATAGAATAAAAGTTGAATATAAACCTTTCAGAGAATATGATGTTATTACCAAATAACTTTCGAACATATGTGTAAAACAGATTTTCATCCAGATTATTCAATCCTTATGACATTTACTCAAGCACACACATCCACTAAATTCTTTGAGACTACCTATGAGAGTAGTTGTACAAAAATCATTAAAATTCACATAAAACTGTAACATCTTTCCTCATATCATATAACCTTGAATGACACGTTGGAAAAACTTGTTACACCTATACAGGCTGAGGAGCTGGCCCGAAGCTCTTACCAAAGGAAGAGAAACATACTGTCTTCAAGGATCAGCTCCGAATGTACCTAGCAGCTGCTAATGCTTTCTAACAGTAGGGAGTCAAGAACTACAAAGCCTCATGTGGTGCCCGCGAAGAACAGTTACAGAATTAATGTGGTTCTCGCAACTACTCAGCATTGAAGTAATGTCAGAAATACTGTGCACTTTTCCAAAATGTTGTGTAATTAGGAGGGTAGCTGTAGACAATAACGACGAAGACATGGTTACAACGTTCCCCAATGCAAAGAGAGAAACATGCATAACAAATAAAATGGAAAAATTTTTAAGATTTTTTTTATTTATACAACTCTAATTGTTTAGTGGGATTGCTGATGTGCAGCATACCTGGATTCATGAAGTATAAAATCAGACACCACTTTATATTCTGAAAGATCCCAAGCAATGTAAAGAATATAGAATTATAGGCTTACTTTGATCAGATTCAGCTTGCAGGTGCAGAACTGGTTTTATCTGTGTATTTTCTTGTGCTTTGTAGAGATGAGATAAGAAATCCCCTGAATGACATTTCTAGCATTTCTGGAGCTGCTGACCACAATCACAATTATACTGAAGGTAGAAATGGGATTTTTATCACCTAACTTTAGATCAAACCAGTCAGTCAAGTTTCTCTTTACAGCCAGTGGAGAGAAATAAGCTGTTTTATAGTGTCATTCCCATGACCAAAGGTGGATATCTTTAGGAACAGAAGATTCCACCACAGAAAGTGCTTTTTCTTCCCAGTAGCTATAATGAAAAGGACCATGGAAAACTAACACAGATGTAGATGCTTTCTGTATAATCTATATTGTCATATGTATTTGCTAAGCTTCATTTCAGATGAGAGATTTTGTAACAGAATGGACAGTATTTTGCAGATCAGAGACCACTCATTTCAGGTACCCTTCTACTGAACCTCTTACTGAAGCCGACTAAAGCACAACTTTTGAAAAGTCATGTAGCTTTGATTTCAAGACATGAGATATGGGGAACGTGCTTTTTTTCCTGTGATAAATATTTATTTTGCTATGATTCATAGTATGCTATTAAGAAACAGTCACACCTAATTTCTGCTTGGAATTTGCCTGGTTCTGTGTTTTGATGTCGTAAGTCTCTCCCTAATGGATTAAAGAACTGAGCCAAAGGCAATTTCTGCTTTTAAAATGTCTACATACTGTAATGAAGTAGCCTCTTGGTTCTCTAAGCTAAATAGTTTAGGCTCTTTAAGAGTTCCTATATAATTTTCCACCCTGAATGTAAGTTTTATGACTCTTTTTAACCCAAAACACAATCTTGTTTTGTGATTTGAAACTGGGAGAATCTCGAATCTGATGAACTGAGGCGATCAGATTTATTACAAGTTCAGTATGAAACAGCTTGAGTGGAGTTAAATTTCACAAAGTATTTGTCACACAGATAAAAAAAGCATCTTAAAATCTTCTGTCCAAAATAATTGCTTCAAAAGATTAAATACAAGATATTGTCATAGTATGCAAGAGAAGGGGGCAAATGAATCTCATTTTACTCTTTCAGTGTTTCAAGCTGTCTAAACATCAAATGACTGAAATTTTATCTTGAGCTATTGTATGAAAACGTAAAAAAAATGACCAACTAAATGAAGAATGAGCAGAAATGGAAAAAGTAATATGAGTACAACTTCAGTAAACTCTGAAATTAATGCCATCAAGGGCACTCAACAGTGACAACATAACTTGATGGCTGTGTTCTACTCAATACAAGGTCAGGCTAAATTAAAAAAAAAATATATATATATTTACTAATCTTTAAACGAAATCATTCTCTAAGTTTAGTCCTGGGGGCACCCCTCTGACTGGTTCTCTTTATCAGGTACAAAATTGGCCATGCATGTTCAAGTGATAGAAATATTAAAGATTTCCACATTTAAATTACTTCTGAAAACACAGTGAAATCTTTCCCCATGTTTGCAGATATTTCACTTCCATGAGCTACACTCAGTTCTGCTTACAGATTATGACTAGGATCCTGCCTCCTTTGTTTGGGAGTTGGATGAAGTCTCCTGATCTTTAAGGGCAGCTCTCTAGGCAGTTTTAAAGACAGTGGTAGATACGGAAAAGGTTTTCTAAACAATCCTGTTAGGTGTTAATAGGATCAGAATGATTAACTCTCTTATCATACTGAAAATGCACCCTCAGAGACGTTTTTCTTCATGGTATTTATACTTAGGTAAGCCTGCTGCAGAAGTTTCAAACCAACCATGACTTTGAAGTAGTATAAGTCTGCACAGGGCAACAAGATGTTAGGACACACGCAGTCTGCAGCAGAAGAATAAGCTTTTACATAATCTCTCTGAAACTTGGTATAGGTTTTGCACCATCCCACAAATCCCAGTTCCTGTTTATAAGGAGTGAAAAGAAACAATGTTCAGAGAGCAGAGACTTCTGGCTAATTTGGAGTAGCAGAGAGCTGTCAATCAAGTGGTATTTTATGTTATTGCTTAGTATTTCCACTTTGAGCAAACTAATTGGACTAGAGTTCAAACTAAATTTAGAAATGCCAAGACAAGGTGGAGGAATTGGGAATGAAGCAGTGAAGTTGAGCCTAGGAAAAAGGGCAGGGAGGAAAGTGCGATTTTAATTGTTTGCCACTATCCAAATCTATTTTAATTAGTGAAAAATCAAATTAATTTTCTCCATGCCTATATTGCCCATGATGGTAATTTGTAAGTGATAACTCTCTCCTTAATCCAACCCATGAGCTATTTCATCTTCGTTCCTCCCCATGTCTTCCTTGAGGAGAGGGATGCGTGAGAGTGGCTAGGTAGGCATCTGTTAGCAGGCACTGGTCAAGCCATCACAATATCCATTTCTTTATTCCATACTGCATATTATTTTGGAATCAGAATTTTCTATCACAAAGCATCATATTTTTTTTGCCGTAATTTTCTCTTAGTCATTTATTATTCTCATAGTCTCCTCTTTAAATGAATGTTTTCATACATCTCCTAGAAATACACACAGGCATTACTTTGAACCTTGGCTTCAGTAAGTCTTTCAGGCACACTGCTCCATTTCTAATTGTCTCTTCTTCGTTCTGTTTTATTTTATACCTCCTCTACTTAGAATTTAATATTTCCTGTCTTTATCCTGAATAAAGTCTGGCTATGATATGAACCAAAAATAACATATCCTATGACATTCCAAATGTATAACGTGATAGACACAATGAAGTAAAGATTACTGTCTGCTGAGTTCTTCTCATTGCATTTCATAAAAAACAACCAACCAAACAAACAAAAACAAACCAACACACCTTAGAATGTCTATGGGACTTGTCCTAACTCTATAAGACCTCAAGTTCCATGACCCCAGCATAAGAAATAAGCATTGCAGTCAGATACTTAAACCACTTTAATGAAGGTCTTCAGGTCAACACCTCTCAATGCCTTGAATACTGCCTTACAGGGAATGAGAAACCTGTGCAAACTCTGGAAATCAGGGAGAACAAAGAACCAAGAGGCTATTTGATCAGTGTGACAGGCAGCTGTGAAAATGCTCTGGCCACTCTAGTTCAGTACCTCGGTTAAGTTTTCTCACAGTAAATGAGAACTTCAGGAGCTGATCTGAAAGACAATTTTAAAGTTAACACTTATGATTTGTAAAAAAAATTTCAGAATTAAACACTTTATGCTTAGTAATGCCAACAGTATCATTAGCCCACATATTAAACTCATATTGGTCTGAGATACTCACAAGATACAAGTACCTGAATAACCAAAATGGTAATATATTTATATATTTACACCTTTTTGGAACCATACTTTTCTACCCCAAAACATCACTTTTTTGCTTTGTATCAGATTTTTTGCAGATATTAATATGGGTAGTAAGGACAAGAAGTAGCAAAGGAGCATCAAGTGCGTCTGAAAAATTCAATGCATAGGCAATGGAGACTGATAGCAGGGGACGACTTGACATGATAGTTAACCCATTGAAATTGAATGAGGGGTGGGTGATTGCTTCAGTTGCTGGACTGAAAGAGACCCGATACCATACAGGCCACTGAACTGAAAAAGTAATTATCTTCACAGCACAAAGCAGGAAGCATAACAGTCACACAATATTCTGAAGAACGTTTTTGAACAGAAAACACTGGAGATGCCAGGAGTAACACTACCAAATCATGTATATTTTCACAAATGTATCTACATGCTACCAATTATTTCGAGGTACTCTCCCCATATCTAACAGCTATTTGTCTTGGTTTTCTTTTTGATCTAGACATTGATACATAGACATTCACAGCAAAGTTCTGGATAGCTTTCTAGAACATCTTATTTATCATATCCACCATTTAGACAGCAAGCAGACTCCTAAATATCACATCTCTGTATAGTGTCTAACAAGAAGCAAAATAAACCTACATGTCTCAGTCTTTAGACTTGACCCATGACTCTTCCTTGCTCAACCCCTCTTCTTACAGCCCTGCATTATTTTTCCCACAAAAATTTGGATTCTGATAAAATATTTACTTATGCCTTCCATTTCCTCTTGACTGTTTGAATACTAAGATATTTGGCACAAACTAGACTTTAATAAATATCTAGAGTTTGAAGACATATAATACACGCATAATTCATGATCAGACTAAATCAGGTAAGATGCTAAAGACTAGATCTCATCTTTTTACAGATGTAGTTGGTATTTTATACAAGCTTTGCTGCTTTTGATCTAAGAGGATATTAGAGATGTAATGAAAGAACTATGCATTTGCCATGTCCTAAGACATTTTTTGTGAAAAAGGAAATATAAAATTTTCTCAGAAAGTCACCTAAAAACAAAACAAAACAAAACAAACAGTATTTTACAACTCATCGCAGTCATAGGACAAAATTCAAATAACAGGTCATTATATTTTTTTTTCCCCATAGAATAGTTTCTAAATCTGATTTTAGAAGGCTGAATAAATATGGTACCAAAGACATCATTGATGGGAAAACAGAAACACTGAAATAAGTATTTTGGTGGCATTTTTTATTTGTTTGGGTTTGGGGTTTTTTACTTCATATGTTCATGAATAAATAAACATGAAATTTCAAAGCAGAAAATATGTGGGTGTTTAAAGTCCAGAATTATGAATATAAAAGTTATCATCTTTATTAATATCAGCTGGTTACCTAAATCGCCTATGCTGATATCATTAGCAAAATTGCCTCTCAAACGTAGAAGAAATATCTTAGAAAATAATTAGAAGAACTCAAATTAAGTTTTGCTTTTATGACAGTGTCTTCTGCTTTAATGAGGGGGTCATGAATGATACATATGCCTATGCATAAATGTATAAAAGTGTTAAAAATGTCTGGATTCAGTTTGTTCTGCTGATTATTGGAAAATAAACATATTCTCCAGTACTCCGGAAATTTTATTAAATTGAATATTGTTAGTAAAGTTAGATTAATGACAATTTTAAAGTTAGCACTTCTGATTTTTTAAAAAATTCAGAAATGAAAAAATTTGTGTCTGAATAATACAAAGAATGTCATTAGCCTACATATCAAATGCATGCTGGACTGACATATTCACAAGGTCTGAATAGCAGAATGACAAAAACAATAATATGTTTATGCTTATCCATGAGTACAGAATGTGTTGTCATGCAAAGAACAACTCCAACACTGGGATTTCCTAAACTAAAACAATATAAATAGTTCGTATTTACAATCTAAAAAATAACCTTGAAAATACCAAATTTCCAAACAATATTATAAGTAATAACTTTTGGAAGAGAACATAATTTTACACAGAGTTCCAGAACCACAGAACCACAGAATCAACAAGGTTGGAAAAGACCTTGAAGATCATACAGTCCAACCATCAATCTAACATTGACCGTTCTAAACTACACCATATCCCTCAGTGTTATGTCAGCTCCACTCTTAAACCCCTACAGGGATGGGGACTCCACCACCTCCCTGGGCAGCCCATTCCAACGCCCAACAACCCCTTCTGGAAAGAAATGCTTCCTAATATCCAGTCTAAACCTTCCCTGGTGCAACTTGAGGCCATTCCCTCTTGGCCTATCGCTTACTACTTGGTTAAAGAGACTCATCCCCAGCTCTCTGCAACCTCCTTTCAGGGAGCTGTAGAGGGTGATGAGGTCTCCCCTCAGCCTCCTCTTCTCCAGACTAAACACCCCCAGTTCCCTCAGCCGCTCCTCGTACGACCTGTGCTCCAGACCCTGCACCAGCTTCGTTGACCTTCTCTGGACACGCTCGAGTCATTCAATGTCGTTTTTGGAGTGAGGTGCCCAAAACTGAACACAGGATCGAGGTGCGGCCTCACCAGTGCCGAGGACAGGGGTCAGATCCCTTCCCTGTCCCTGCTGGCCACGCTATTGCTGACACAGTCCAGGATGCCATTGGCCTTCTTGGCCCCCTGGGCACACTGCTGGCTCCTGTTCAGCTGGCTGTCAATCAACACCCCCAGGTCCCTCTCTGACTGGCAGCTCTCCAGCCACTCCTCCCCAAGCCTGTAGCGCTGCTGGGGGTTGTTGTGGCCCAAGGGCAGCCCCCGGCATTTGGCCTTATGGAAACTCCTCCAGTTGGCCTCAGCCCATGGCTCCAGCCTGTCCAGGTCTCTCTGCAGAGCCTCCCTACCCTCGGGCACATCAACACTCCCACCCAACTTGGGGTCATCTGCAAACTGACTGAGGGTGCACTCGATCCCCTCGTCTGGATCATCAATAAAGATGTTAAACAGGAGTGGCCCCAGCACCGAGCCCTGGGGGACACCACTCGTGACCAGCTGTCAACTGGATTTAACTATGTTCACCACAACTCTTTGGCCTCGGTCGTCCAGCCAGTTTTTTACCCAGAGAAGCGTGTGCCCATCCAAGCCTCGAGCAGCCATTTTTGCTGGAGAATGCTGTGGGAAATGGTGTCAAAGGCATTATTAAAGTCAAGGTAAACAACATCCACAGCCTTTCCCTCATCCAATAAGCAGGTCGTCCTGTCATAGAAGAAGATCAGGTTTGTCAGGCGGGACCTGCCTTTCATCAACCCATGCTGACTGGGCCTGATCCCCTGGTTGTCCATTATATGAATTTTAATGGCACCTAAGGTGACCTGCTCTATGACCTTCCCTGGCACTGAGGTCAGTCTGACAGGTCTATAGTTTTTGTGGATCATCCTTTCTGCCTTTCTTTCACAAAATAGTTGAGGCTGGAGATCACATCCTGAGATGATCTAGTCTGATCTCGCCTCTCAAATAGGATCACCTATAGCTGGTTTCCCAGGATCACGTTCAGCCAGGTTTTGAATACCCTCTGTAATGATTTACCACCAGCCATTAATTGATTCTCCCTCACTCCTGCCACCTAGTGGGATGTGGGACACAACCTGTCAATCAGGGGGAGAGACAATCAAGAGATTATCAGGAAAAGTGAAACTCAGGAAACTTAATAGGACAGAAAAGGAAGGGAAAATAATAATAGAATATAAAAAACAAATAATGCACAAAACTGTTCCTCACCATCCACTGACAGATACCTAGGCAATCCCAGAGTGTTCCCAGAATGCAGTGTCCCCCATTCAACTTCTCCCATTTTATATACTGACCATGACATCATAAGGTATGGAATACCCCTTTGGCTCATTTGGGTCAGTTGTCTTTGCTGTGCCCCCTCCCAGGTTCTTGTGCACGCCCAGTCTCTGCTGCCAGGGCAGTCTGAGAAGCTGAAAAGTCCTTGAATTAGTATAAACACTGCTCAGCAACAACTAAAATATCAGTTATCAACATTATTCTCATCTTAAATCCAAAACACAGCAATATACTGGCTACTAGGAAGATTAACTTTATTTCAGCCAAAACCAAGACACCTCCCCATGGATGGAGTCTCAGTTACCTTCCCAGTCAACCTCTTCTACTGAGTGACAACCCTCACAGTCAAAAAATTCAGAAAATATATCTTGTATTTTTGACTGTGTTTATTGTCTCTTGTCCTGTCACTGGGCACCACTGAGAAGTCTCTAAAACTGCCTTTTTCACCACCTACCACCAGGTATTTATAAGTTGATAAGACCTTCACGAGACTTCTCCAACTGAACAGTCCTATCTCTCTCATCCTCATATGACAGATACTCCAGTCCTTTAATCATCTTTGTGGCCCTTAGCTGGACTCTGTCCGTTATGTTCACATCTCTACATGTTCAGCCCAGAATTGGACCCAGCACTCCAGTTGTGTCGCACAGTGCTAAGTAGAGGAGAAGAAACATCTGCTTTGATATGCTGGCAGATCTCTTCTTAATGCAACTCAGAAGGCTGTTGTCCTTGTTTGCCACAAGGGCACACTGTTGATCCCTGGGTCAGCTGTGCTTCAATTGTCTCAATGTGTCATCCACCAGGACCCCCACGTCCTTCTCTGCAAAGCTTTGCTCCAACTTGCCAGCCCACTGATCAGCCCCCAGCCTGGGCTTATTCTTCCCCAGAAGCTGTTGGCCACAAAGGAATATTTCTGGTCCGTGGTATATTTGTTGTCCACTAGGGCCCAAAGGTCTTTCTCTGCCAAGCTGCTATCCAAAGTTATTCCTCCTTATTCCTCCTTAGGTGCAGGACTTGGAATTTCCCTTTATTGTAACTTTGTAAGATCCCTGTACACAATTTTCTCCAGATTGTTGGAGTCCGTCTGAAAAGTAGGACAAGATTCTGGTCTAACAACCACTCTTCCCAATTTTTTATCATCTCTGAACTTGTTGAGGGGTCCCACCATCCAGGTTATTAATGAAGCTGAACACTATTGCCACAGTATCAACCTCTGAGGTACCAAGGGTGACTGGCTTCCAGATGGATTTCATCTCACTCATCACAACCCTTTGAGTCTGGCAGTTCAGACAGTTTTCAGTCCATCTCACTGTCCACTAGCCCATACTTAATCAGGTTGTTGGTGAGGATAGTATGGGAGACAGTATCAAAAGCCTTACTAAAGGCTACCAGGTTGGTTAAACAGGATTTCCCATTTATAGACCCATTCTAAGTATTCCCCATCAGCTTCTTGTCCTTCATACGTTTGAAAATTATTTCCAATATTACTTGCTCCAACAACTTCCAGGGGAGTGAAGTGAGGCTGAGGAGCTGGTAGTTCTCCAGATCCTCCTTCTTGCTCTTCCTGAAGATAAAAGTAATATTTGGCTTCTTCTAGGCCTCAGAAACGTTTCCCAATCCCTATGACTTTTCAAAGACAATCAAGAGTGGCTTTGCAATGATATCAGCCAGCTCCTTCAGCACTCATTGTGTCATATGTAATTCTCTATGTCTAGCTTGTTTAAATGTTCCCTGACCAGATCTTCATCTACTGAGGGCAAGTCTTTCTTGCTCCAGACTTTCCCACTGGCTGCAAGAGCCTAGATTCCTTGAGGTAGATCATACCAGTAAAGACCAAGGTGAAGAAGGCATCCTCCATGCCTTCAGCCTCATCCACCTTTGTCAGCTGGTCTCCTGCCCCATGCAGCAGGTACACATATTTTCTGGTCTTTCTTTTGTTGCTGATACACTTGTGGGAGCCTTTTTGTTGCCCTTCACATACCTCCTGATATTCAGTTCCAGATGGGCTTTTTACTGCACACCCAATGTCTCTATATTTCTCCTGGGTGACTTGGCTTTCTCCAATTTTATACTTTCTTTTAATGTTTGAATTTTGTCACAACCTCTTTCTTCATCCATGCAGGCCTCCTTCAGTCTTTGCTTGACTTTCTGCATGTTGGGACTGACCACTCTTAAGCTTGGAGGAGGTGATCCTTGAGAAATCAACAAGCTCTCCTTGACACCTCTTCTCACCAGGACTGTAAGCCATGTGATTCTCTCAAGCAGCTGAACAGACCAAAGTTTTCTCTCCTGAAGTGCAGGGTTTTGATCTTGATTTCTGCTTTTTTCTCCTCCTCTCAGGATCCTGAACAACACTGTCTTGTGTTCACTGCAGCCAAGACTTGTCTTGACCTTCCCATTGTCAGTTAATTCTTCCTTGGTTATAAGTCTTAGGTTCAGCAAAGTGTCTTCCCTCATTGGATCTTCATTCACCTGTGTCAGGAAGCTATCACCAGTGCACTCCAGAAACCTCCTGGATTGCTTATGCCCTTCTTTGTTCTCCCTTCAGAATATATTGTGTTGAAGTTTCCCATGAGCACTGCAAATTTTAGAGTTTTTTTCAGTTGTCTGAAGACAACCTCTTCTACATCTTGATCAGGCAGTCTGTAGCAGACATCCACCACAGTGTTTCCTGTTGGTCTTTAAACCTTTAAACTGAGTACCTTTATGGCAAAGAAGGATGACAGTATGCTGGGCAGCACAAGCAAGTGTGCACCCAGAAGGTCCAGGAAACTGATTCTCCTCTGCCATTCATTGCTTGTGAGACCACAGCTAGAGTACTGCCCAGATTTGAGCTCTCCAGTACAAAAAAGTCTTTGACAAAGTCGACAGAGTCCATCAGACAGGCACCAAAATGGTCCAGAGAATGGAAAAGACAGTGTATGAGGAGAGTTTGAGAGAGCTGGGTTTCCGCTGCCTTAAGAAGAAAAAACTGCTGTGAGACCTAATTAGCCTCTAAAATAACTTAATGAGAGCATATCAGGCAGAGGAAGATTATTCTCAGAGCTGCATAGTTGTGGGACAAGACAAAATGGTCCACAGTGAAATACAGGATACTACAGTTAGACATGAGGGGAGGGGGAAAAAATCACCATTAGGGTTCTCAAACACTGTCACAAGTGCTCAGGCAGACTGTAGAATCTCCATTCCTGGGCAAGGCCTGAGCAATCAGATAAAAATTGTCCTTTGAGCAGGTGATCAGACCAGATGACCTCTAGAAGTCCCTTTTGACCTGAATTATGTTATTATTTTGTGATTCTGAAGCAAAAAATGCTCCCAAAGTACTTTATGGGGCTTGAGTTTCAGAAAATACTGGACAACAGATATCCAGAATTGAAACCATGGGGGCTCACAATCGCAATCCAACAAGACATATATGACATCTTCAGACTGAAAGTTTCCTGGGCAATAGTCACTCAGAGAAGGAGACATCCAATCAAAAGTAGATGAAAACATCTTTGTTCATTGTCATTAATTGACGTGATGATGATGATGATGATGGTAGTGGTGGTGGTGGTGGTGGTGGTATATTTGGAGCCAAAAGGATGGTTGGGACACTCCAACACTGTGTTGAGAGGAAAGGGAACAGAGACAATACCAGCTTTTCATAATAACATTAGAGGTACCCACATTTCCTACATTTTATTACAATTATGTACAATCAAAAACTATATACAAAAATTATATACTTTTTTTTTTAAAACCATTTTAACTTTGTTTTCAGTTTAATGACAACTTGAAATCATGGAAGAACTAGGGTAGAATTCAAAATATTATAAGAAATATTAGTTAGAATATTGGCTTTTGAGACTTTGTAGTGGTACACCTAGAAACTGTTTCTTTAGTTAACTCCAGACATGAAAAGCTTTTCATCATTACAGTTTCACAGAATTATGAGATACTTCTTAAACCTTCAGAGAGGATAAATTTAATTTTACAGAATTTGCTAAGCTGAACATTTCTCTTTGCTTGTACACCTAGCAAAAATAAATATGCACCATCCAGATGGATGTTCCAGGTTTGGATCTGCAAGAATTTGTCCTTCTGGGAGATACTGTCTGGAGGAGAAACTGAAACTTCTCTTACAAATATTTAAGTGTTGTGCCAATACATTGAAGAAAGACAATAAGTCAAACAAGACCAGTACAAACACAGAAGTAAAATTAGTGTATAAATATTTCTTACCAATATTTTTATTTATGCCTATGTAAAAATAGATGAAAATCAAACACACACCACTGACTATATTAAATATCCATGAAAACTCCTAAGAGTAGCTAGTGTTAAGTTTAGAACTGCCTACTGACTATTTTACTTTTGTCTCTGTTCTGCTACCAGTATTAACTTTTTGTAAGTGATTACTAATTTTTTCTGCAGGAGTGGAAAATTATGACAAAAAAGCCTGAGACCCAGACCAATTAAGACTTTAAGTACCTGACCCATGCCGAGCTCTGCCAGTTAGATCTAACTACTACCAAGGATTCAGACCTGAGAAACTTTTCAGCATCTCTGAAAAATTTCCTTGTAGAGTGTATAGTTTCTTAATTGAACTGCTGAAGCATTAAAAAGAAGAGCTAGATGGAAACCATCAAGGTGAATGAAACCACTTTTTTTTTTTTTTTTTTTAGCATATAGAAGCAGAAATAAAGGAAACACAAAGGCGAATATATGCTAATGAATGAGCTCAGTATCTGTAAACTACATTATATCAAGCCTGCTGATTAAACATATTAGATGAACCATTTTCCTAGGATTTTATCATGATTCACACTGAATTCCTGCTTCAGCAGAAGCCAATCAATCCTTTGTCAAGGAGCTGTGATGGGTTGCTCATGGCTGGCTGTCAGGTATTCACCCAGCTTCTCTTTTTCACAGAATCACAGAATCATCTAGGTTGGAAAGGACCTTGGAGATCATCCAGTCCAACCGTTTACCTAGTACTGACAGTTCCCAAATACAGCATATCCTTAAGCTCTAAATTGACCCTACTTTTAAACACCTCCAGGGATGGGGACTCTACCACCTCCCTGGGCAGCCCATTCCAACACCTAACAACCCCTTCTGGAAAGAAATGCTTCATGACATCCAGTCTAAACCTTCCCTGGTGCAACTTGAGGCCATTTCCTCTTGTCCTATCGCTTATTACTTGGTTAAAGAGACTCATCCCCAGCTCTCTGCAACCTCCTTTCAGGGAGCTGTAGAGGGCGATGAGGTCTCCCCTCAGACTCCTCTTCTCCAGACTAAACACCCCCAGTTCCCTCAGCCGCTCCCCGTACGACCTGTGCTCCAGACCCTGCACCAGCTCCGTTGCCCTTCTCTGGACACGCTCGAGTCATTCAATGTCCTTTTTGTAGTGAGGGGCCCAAAACTGAACACAGGAATCAAGGGGCGGCCTCACCAGTGCCGAGGACAGGGGTCAGAACCCTTCCCTGTCCCTGCTGGCCACGCTACTGCTGACACAGTCCAGGATGCCATTGGCCTTCTTGGCCCCCTGGGCACACTGCTGGCTCCTGTTCAGCCGGCTGTCAATCAACACCCCCAGGTCCCTCTCTGACTGGCAGCTCTCCAGCCACTCCTCCCCAAGCCTGTAGCGCTGCTGGGGGTTGTTGTGGCCCAAGGGCAGCCCCCGGCATTTGCCCTTATGGAAACTCCTCCAGTTGGCCTCAGCCCATGGCTCCAGCCTATCCAGGTCTCTCTGCAGAGCCTCCCTGCCCTTGAGCACATCAACACTCCCACCCAACTGGGTGTCATCTGCAAACTGACTGAGGGTGCACTCGATCCCCTCGTCTAGATCATCAATAAAGATGTTAAACAGGAGTGGCCCCAAAACCGAACCCTGGGGGACACCACTCGTGACCAGCCAACAACCACATTTAACTCCATTCACCACAACTCTCTGGGCCCAGTCGTCCAGCCAGCTTTTTACCTAGCAAAGTGTGCCATTGTCCAAGCCTCGAGCAGCCATTTTTGCTGGAGAATGCTGTGGGAAACGGTGTCAATAGCCTTACTAAAGTCAAGGTAGATAACATCCACAGCCTTTCCCTCATCCAATAAGCAGGTCACCCTTTCACAGAAGGAGATCAGGTTTGTCAGGCAGGACCTGCCTTTCATAAACCCATGCTGACTGGGCCTGAGCATCTCGTTGTCCTGCATGTGTTGTATGGTGGTGTTTAGGATGAGCTGCTCCATCAGCTGCCCGGGCACCAACATCAAGATGACAGGTCTGTAATTTCCCAGATCATCCTTCCGACCCTTCTTATAGATGGGCGTCACATTGGCCAATTTCCAATCTGTCAGGACCTCCTCGGTCAGCCAGGACTGCTGGTGAATGATGGAAAGAGGCTTGGCGAGCACCCCAGCCAGCTCCTTCAGCACCCTCGGGTGTATCCATCCGGTCCCATAGACTTGTGTGTGTCTGTGTGATGCAGCAGGTCATGATCTCTTCCTGGAATGTGTGTGGGGGGTTGTTTTCCCAATCTCTGTCTTCTGGCTGAGGAGGCTGGATTCCCTCAATACAACTATCTTGCTATTAAAGACTGAGGCAAAGAAGGCATTAAGCACCTCAGCCTTTTCCTCATCATTTGTCACCATATTTCCTCCTGCATCTTGCAGGGGATGGATGCTCTCCCTGGTCTTTCTTTTGCTACTGACATACTTATAGAAACATTTATTGTTATCCTTGATTGCAGAGGCCAAATTAATTTCTAGTTGGGCTTTAGCCCTCCTGATTTCAGCCCTGCATAGCCTCACAGCCTCTTTGTAATTACTGTGAGTCTCTAGCCCCTTTTTCCAAAATCTATAAATTGTCCTTTTGTCCCTGAGTTGCAGCCAAAGCTCCCTGTTCAGCCAGGGTGGTCTTCTCTGGCATCAGCTTCTCTTACAGCACCTGGGGACAGCCTGCTCCTGAGCCATTAACACTTCCTTCTTAAAGAGCGCCCAGCCTTCCTGGGCCACTATACCCTTCAGGATCGTCTCCCAGGGGATCCCAGGGGATCTTTTTCTCTCTGTCTTCAGCAGAATAGGGGGAGAAAATAAGATGAAAAACTCACGGATCAAAATAGCAGGTTTAATGGAAAAAACAAAAAAAAATAAAAACCCAACAAAAAAAAAAAAGAAAAAAAAAAAAAAAAAAAAATACCTGTCTTCCCTGATGTCAGTTTTTTGTTTTTTGTTGTTTTTTTTTTTTTTAACTGAATGAATAATTTCCCAGTTCTTTGTTTTCTCACATTCTGAATTTCTTTGGTTATATCACATACTGACTTCCAAGAAATATGGAAAGACTCGAGACTATAAAACTGAGCACATTTTTATGAAGAAAACTCATTAAGAGTACTACAGAGAGAAGTATATCTACTGTAACCAGCATTTGCACTGGCTGTTTTCCAAATCCTTCCTTCAAAGCTCTTCCTCATGTGCTTCAATCCTTCCTTCCACACATTTGCATGTCAACATTTACCAACAGAACAATGCAGTGCAAGGCTCACTGTGAGAGAGATTCTTACTTAACTAAACAGAAACCTTTTTCTTAAGTTTTCTTTAAATAACCTTAACTAAACAGAAACGTCTTCTGAGCACTCTTGAAAATCCTCATACCCCTGCGTTCTATTTTACCATATATAAGTATGCTGTTTCTGCATGAAGATTCTTATGAAAATCAACAGATGGAGAATCTGGAGGGACCAAACACCCCTCAATAACAAAAATAAACCCCTAAAAAAGCAGTAAAATTATTCAAGGGGGATATTTCATGAATGTCTATTATCACTGAGAATTTTCTTGGTGGCCCTTTTACATCCAATAAACCCATCCAAATTCTAGAAAAATTCTAGGATACTGTTCAAGAAAGATTGGGGAAAAACCCTGCTCTGTAATGTCAACTCCATCACATAACAATTGTCAGTTTAGTGAATTAGTACAGTTAATAGGGAGTGCTCAGCAGTGTGAGGAAGCTCCACTAACCTGTTACTTTACATTAAAATGAATCTTTGCATTCAAAATAACACAGGGCATTTCAATCATTTGTTCTTTCTTGATGAGTTTCCCACTCTAGCATACCTTGAAGACAGTGATCATGTTTTAAAGCTGCCCTTCAACAAACTGCTCCTTTTTTTGTCCTCTCCAGCAGTGCTTGCCCACCCCAATTCCTGTATTAAGCCATCTTTTCACAGATTTACAAAAATGAAAAATCCTCTTTCTCTGCCCACCTGCTCCTACCAAGAACAGCGAATGCCTCCCACATTCTCTATTTCATGCTATAATTAGAACAAATATTTTAAATACAAATACTCTCTATTTCTGCTTCAGTTTCTTGTCGCTCTCCTGTCACTCTTCTGTCACTCTCCTGCACTGCCTAGGAAGACTTTGAGTCCTTACTGAAAATCAAATTTTCTGCTTATTTTACCCAAGGCTTTGATTTAGCACAACAAATATCAGTATTAAGCTACTCTGTTAAATATGCCTGTGGGTCTGTACAGGACCTGTATTGTCCTTAGAGCCACCAGCAGATCCTTTAGTTCATTCTGTACTTCCTCTGCTCCCTCTGAATTTGCATCTTTGTGAGCCCTGGCAAGCAGATATCCCTACAGTAAGTATTCCCTCTGAGGCAGACAGATGCTGTGATGCATCTCAGCCTGACTAAAACATCCCTTGTTTATCTCTTGTTTATTGCTCTGTACCCCAGGAAGATCCTCATGCTGCACATGGACCATGGGAGGTACATCACGTTTCTGTTACTTTTAGATCAGTCAACATTGCTCTGGATATGCCAGAGTCTATCGCTGAGGGCTGTTCCATATATAGCCCCTTTCTGATGCCAGACCCATAACAACATTTTTTATTAGTTAAGCGTCAGACCCACAGCCTCTCTCACAGGCACATTCTCTCTTCTGCCTGCCTTGCACAGCTGAATCCAGTACTTCAGCACGGGGCCAGACTGTAGCTCAATCCTTGATGGCAGCAGCCTCTCTAGAGACAACCTGAAGCAGGCTAAAACAGAGCAACAGAGCTACCAGAAATGAGCAGAGGGATGAGTTCATATTTTTCCTGTCAGTCACCTGTTTGCTTGAAAACAAATAGCAAACCAACAGCAACATACCATACATCTACTAAGATGCTTGCTATGTTTTCCCACCCCCATCGTAATGACACTTCTACAGACCTTCTGAAGTCCCACAAATCCACCAGACTGTGAGCTAGCAAGAAGATATTCTAGGATAGCTGGAAATTTTATTGTTAGGTGTGGTTAGGCAATAGAGGCTGCTTTTCATTCCCATCATGCCTATTACTCTTCCAAACTTTTTTTAATGTTTCTGAGACTTCGACAGCCTTGAATTATTAAAGATAACTAGCCTATGAAGGAGAAAAATTCTGAGGCAGGAGGAAGTAACTGCATTGGTTTTACTGGTAAGACACTCTACAGATCCAAATCTGAAACCACAGTCACATACCTAGTTTGAGCATCTTCCATTGGGGCAGATCCCAAGACACTCTCCATTAAGAAGGAAAGTGTGGGCAGATATCCTTCTTTCTTTCCTTCAGTGACTGATGCATCAGGAAGTGGTCTTGGACCTCTGAAAGCACAGCTGAAAAGCATTCCTGCTCCCATCACCAACTTGTGCCTTGACATCTCTTCCGTCTGTGTTTCCAGTTACAAGAAAAAAGATTGGTCGGGAAAAATAAGTTAATGTGGGAGTCTACCTGAATCCTCTGGAAAAGCAGTTCTTATGAGGCATGGCTGTTAAGAAATTCACTAAGATCATATTCAGACTGCCTACTAGGTAATGTCCAATTTTCTTTCAGTTGATGATCAGTACATAGGTGCTACTTGAATTCACTGATAGCACAAAGAGTGAAGATTTGGAAGGCATGGGACTCTGCACATTTTCTTTCTTGATCCCACATAGACACTTAACATCTATCTTAGGAACTAGAACAGGTGGTGGAAGTACATCCTTCTACCTAAATTCCTCTATTTTTTCCTTCCTTTTTCGCTTCCCTTATTGAAATCTGAAATTCTTCCACTTCTTTATCTGTATACAACTGAGAACAATGGACCCCTCATCTTGTTTGCTAGAATAATGAGATTAATTCAACTGTACATGCATGTTCATAACTGTGATAAAAGAACACTGAAAATTGAACATTAGGAATTAAGAGAATTAAATAGAATTGTTTGTGGAGTCTGGAATCAGTTCTATTGTGTGTTTGCGTGCCCTGTGATTACAGCTGCATTTCTGGTACACAGAAGATGTCTTCTGAAATGTAGTTCTGCATCAAATCAGACTAAAATGTTTTTTCTCTAAGTTTTCTACCAAGCAGAACTAAGAAATTGACATTCTTGTCTGTTTCCATCAGAGATCTTTGGGTAAAGCTTAATGAGCCAGATACGTTTTGAAAGAAATATTCAGGACGCAGCAACAAGGAATGCTCTTACAAAATTCTTGTATGTCTCATGCTAATTTTGATACAATATTTGTTTTTATAATTTTGCAGAGTCTTTTGTAAATTATCCCTGGCTGATTCAGGCTTCATTTCCACAAGATACTAACGTGTCTTTCCATTACTACATGTAGGATTTGATTGATGCATTTCCCCTCCATGGTTGGTTGCACCACGGTCTGACCCCTGTATCAGTCTGTCATGCTGTGGTGCACACCAAGATCTGAGACTTGGAAGCACCCTTGCATATGCAATATTAGACTTAGCATTATGAAGTTAATAACGATTTTTAATTTATTTTTACTAATCAGTTCTTTTAAATTAATTATTAATTTTGTCATGAATTATTTTAAGATGTTTATCCATACATTTGTTTGGTTATGAGCTTAGAAATTCAGAGAAGATGGAAAACTCTTAACTTGTTTAGCCTAGTGAAATGGAGTCTAAAATTGGTATGATTGCTCTCTGTAAATACACCAGGAAAGTAAACACCAGAGAAGAGGGAGAAGAGCTGTTTAAGCTAAGAACAATATTGACACAGACAAGTTAAAAACACTCATTGTGAATGGCAGGTTTACAGCTGCAAGGCCCTTAATGGTTTTCCAGTTAGTGAGTGAGGCGATGAGAAAGAAAAAGCCTAAAAAATTTCAGGATTCTGTGACATATTTGCCTCAGATAACAGTGTTGAAGTCAAATATCCAAGAGGTTCCCTCCTGCACCGTGTTCCCATATTTAATGTGTTTATCTTCAGAATGACTGAGACATCTGGCTGAAAATATCAGCACAGTGCAGAGATACTCAGTTTGGAAATATCAATCCAAATGTTTTATTCTTACTCAGAACAGAAAATCCAGTAGTAAGCATCTGACAGTCTTATTAATGAGTGCTACTCTAAATCTCCCCCACGCTATCAGTAAGTTTGCCTACACAGGTTTGCCTTAAAATATGACACTCGGGATTTAGGATAGTGTAAGTGACAAATAATTAAACAGCATCCTTAAATCCAGCTACATTTCCTTTCAAACCAAACTCTAGGCTCCCAATTTATACTTGCATAGAACTTAGAAATCAGATCTTCTTCTGTAAATACACAGGTATTTCTACTAAGTGACCCTCTTATTTTTTGATGTACATGTGGAGGTAATCGCAGTTGATTGTTAAGGTGATCAGATAAGACTGTGAAGTCTGTTCCAGTGTCTCTATAGAAGCACTGATATTTTTCCCTTGTTGGAACAGAAATAACAGGGGAGTCTAACACTAGGAAAAATTAAGACCTGGTGTTACTGTGACATTACTGTGGTACAGACATGCCAAGGCTATTTTGAAAAGATCTAGTTCATTTGCTAAATCATATGTGGTGCTACTATTAGCACTTCAGCTATAACTGAAAAGCATAACTCTCACAAATTCCAGCTAAGCATGACTTTTATATGTGATAGGTCTAATGAGAGAGAGGTGCAGAAGCCATGCATGAAAGGACCTAGCATTATATCTTCATCAGCTGTCAATATTATTTATATTTAGAAGATGGATAGTACATTCCTGTCCTGTATTCCAACCCATAGCCATCCTGGTTTGTTCCCATGTACAGTAAACAGAACAGAAGTGTTCATGATATTGTCCCTAAACTTCTACCTACACATTGGCTAGCTTTAAGGCTACCTCTGCTGTCTCACTGATAGCCTCCAGTCAGCAGCATCATCTGTTAAGGGAAGAAGCATGTACCCATTGTAGTCCATCAAAATAAAATACAGAAGACACATAGATGATTCTATGTCTATGAAGAACGGAGAAACACTTATTATCACACAGGCTTAGAGAACTAGTGTTGTTCAGCCTAGAGAAGAGAAGGTTCCAGGGAAAACTTACAGTGGCCTTCCAGTACTTAAAGGGTGCCTAAAGGAAAGATGGGGAGGGTCTCTTTATCATGTAGTGTAGTGACAGGATGAGGGGTAATGGTTTCAAACTGGAAGAGGGTAGATTTACATTAGATTGTAGGAAGAAATTCTTTACTGTGAGGGTGGTGAGGCCCTGGCACAGGTTGCCCAGAGAAGTTGTGGCTGCCCCCTCCTTGGCAGTGTTCAAGGCCAGGTTGGACGGGGCTTTGAGCAACCTGGGCTAGTGGAAGGTGTCCCTGCCCATGGCAGGGGGTTGGAACTAGGTGATCTTTAAGATCCCTTCCAACCCAAACCATTCTGTGATTCTATGGTGATTCTATGATCATAGGAGTGAAGATCAAGCAATTCAGCTTACAGCAAAGGGAAACAGCAGTTTTGAGAGTGGCTGGTTGTTGCCAGTGAGACTTATCCTAATCCACACTGAAGGGCAGAGGCCAATGGCTGTTCTCTGCCTGATTAAGGATTTGCCTGCCAGCCTGCATTTGATGAAGCATCTCAGGAGGCTGTTAAGTGTGCCAAAGCATGTGCCTTATTTATATGTATAAGGACTGCATTCAGTCTTGAGAATTGAGGATAACTAATACTAATAAACAGATAAATAAGACTGCTCTGTCTTTGTAGCAAATGTACCCAGAGATACCTGACCCACAGTAAATCAGATAGATGGATAGCTTTCCACCGGATCTGCTGCAGCAGACACACACTGAAAGAGAAAACATGAACCAGGTTTCCTGATGCCATATATGTGCATGCAGAGAAAGTTGTCTCTAAAAACCTGTCCTGCTAGTGGAGTGTTCTCCCAAAAAAGCTTCAGTGAGTCTGCTCAGAAACACCGTGCTTAGTGTAGCATTGTGTTTCCATTTGTATATCAGTGTACTGGCTAAAGACCTTAAGCAGGTCATTTGGGTAGGACTACAGGAACAGTGATAAGGCTTAAACTGAAGTGCCATAGATTACTACCCCCATTCTTTTGTAAATTCCTGTTCATTTTACTGTTACTGACTGGAATAAAATCATATTGCAAAACTGCTAACCAACATGTAACATTGTAATACTGGGACTAGAAAATTCCACCAATGTCATTGTGATGGTTTAAGCCCTGCCGGGACTGGAGACCACGTTGCCGTTGTCCCTCCCCCACCCTCAGCCGGTCAGGCTGGCAGTGAGGCACAAACCCTGGGTTAAAATAAGAAGAAATTTAATACAACAGTGTGATAAACAATCTGAACAACAACAGTAGCAATGATAACAACAATAAACAGCAATAACAGTGAACAAGACAGAAGATATGCAGAGAAATACCGCAATGGTCACGGAACAAACCCGATGTGTGCTCCCGCCACCAGAAGCCACCAAGGAAAAAGTACCTGTGCGCCGACCTGATCAACCTGATGTCAGCAAGGTATGAATAACCCGGATGGAGATCCCTTCCCCTCCTCTCTCTGCTGGGGAAACTTAACCCTATCCTAGCTGAACCAGGACAGTCATCATGAAAATCTTTGAAGTTTACTGGGAAAGCCCTGCCACACTAGGAAAGGAAGCTGTTAGTTAAGGAAACACCACTGTCTTTTATATCTTGTCCTGGAAAGATGAAAAGATCAGTGATCAAGATTAGCCCTGCAGCACTTGGCTTCCAAAGAAGTGCAACTGGTCAGGTTTCTGAGTTGTTCCTTTTGGTGGCACTCCTGGTTTCATTCCAAACCTTGTGAATTAAAACAAAGAACAAAATATGGCACTTCAATAAACTTTTCATATTCAAAATATGAATAAAACTTGGCTGCTGATTGCATACATCTGAACATCTACTTTAACAATATGTTATGTCTAAAGGATTTTGTTCTTTACTCATCCTTCTCTCCAGAGTTCCATTTTTGTACTTAGGAACATTAACATATATTTATAAATTGCACTCTGTGGGCTTACGCATTATCACATCCCTCTTCCACCATTGGTCTAAGAATGTGCAGATAGTTTATGCAGTAGTTTAAAATAGTCTGCAAGAGGTAAATAGCTGACTCTGCATGGCAATCAAGATGTTCTTGATAGAAGAGATATTTTCAGAGATCATAACACTACTGCAGAAGTCTTGCCCTTTAGTTCCTCTTTATCATTCTTATGTGCCACAGAAATTTTGTCACTAATTTCCAATTTTATAATTCAGCCTGAGTGACAGTATGTTCAAAGTCCCAGTCATTAGTTTTCTCACTGACTGAAATAATTCTCACACATCAGGGTGCACATAAAATATGGTCCTGCAATCACAGAACCCTGAAGACAAATAGCTATATGTGCCTCCAGCGCTGCCTTCCTATGAGTTTCTAAAAGATAAAATATTAAAACAAATAATGCTAGAGACAACTAAGCAGGAGACACAGTATAATAAGAAAAACATATTTACTTTTTTCCTTAGTACATTTTCATGAGAGGCTTTGAAAGGATTTTAAAAGCTTTGCTGTAAATAGGCTTCCCAGTATAGCTGTCTGATAGCTCCAGGACTTTGACAGGACCCCAAAATGCATCAAGCCCCACAGAGACCTACAGAAATCATTATTAATATTGTGCAATGATTTAGGCCAACAGAAATCTGAGATAAAAAGGTGTATTTCGACAGATAGTACATGCACTTGCAAGAAATTGTTTTAAGAAGCAAATTTATGAATGGATATAATGAAGACCATGCCTTTTTTAGGAATGTGGCACCCAACTTGTTCAGGCAGTTGTACTGATTAACTGAACTAGGACATCGGTTGTAGCAGATAAGCAGACATCTCTGATTAGCAATGCTGCTACTGCAGGTGCTTGCCTCAGACACCTCTTCAAACATCAAAAATATTCCTGGAGGTCTGAGTAAGCTTAAGTGATTAGGAGGAGGGTAGAAATAGTGCAGGACAAATTCATTATTAAGGGGCAAATGGAAAATCTAGAATGGCTATCACAGAAGTCTTCAGTGTAAGTCTGAGGAAACGTGATCTCATCCATGTCCACTGAATTCAGTAGGAAGAGATTGAAGTTCATAAAAAAGACAGCAGTAAGGCCTCCTACTAAACTTTTGTGACTTCTGAAAAAATCAGTTAGAATGATCTCATGATTTTTGGAATACTTGATTTTACATAATTTTCTAATTTCACTTTCTTTCCAAGTTAATATTCTGGTTTTAATATGAATAATTGAACATTTGTGCATTGTCTGTTTGTATCTATAAAAATATACATTATATATATATATATATAAACCATTTTCTTTCATTTATAAAAATGAATGCCTCAGAATCTTCCCCTAATGTCACTGAACTTCTGTACAGATGCAAGAAACTGCTGCCAGAAAACTGCTACTCTTTTGTGCCCTTAGTCATCAAGCTTTCTTCCACAGTGCCTCATCAGTCGATGTTTTAGACAGTATAGTTGCCCTAAGTCTTAATACAAAGAATACATTTTCTGGTTTGTGTTCTACTTGAGAAATAAAATGTAAAATCTCACTATCTGATAGGTAGATGATGCAGTGTGTGTATTTTGGATTTTAATTAAATTGAAAGTTTAAGGGGCCTGAAATCACAAAATGAAAGATACCTTTCAAGCAGTTTACAATGCATATGCAGTCTTGTATAGAAATATACAAATGTTTCAGGGTAGCTGGCTTGGTACATGTAACCCTGATTCTTTGTACTATACGACAATCTAGGGGTTAATCTGCCTTGCCAAGGAGCGGGACTTGCCTTGTTATTTACGTGATGGATAGATGTATCCTGGTATGCAACCTTCACTGTGGGTAAGCTTATAGCCAATGAACAACAACAGCCAGCGTGTGTACTTCTTTCTTCCTAATCTTATAAACAGTGGTGAGCACAGGTTGTTTCGTGTTGTTGGTAAGTGGAGGTCATCTCCTGTTAGAGAAACTTTGCTAAGATAAGCAATACAAATTGCTGGGCTGGTCTCCTGAGCTCACTGGCAGCCCTCACCTCTGGGTGACATCTTCTCAGTCTACATGCAAGCTACTTCTCCAGGGCCACCTGACCTGCAGGCAAAGATGCTGTTACTACAACTATGCAACTCTCTTGGGATCAGGATCTGCTGTGCAGACAGCCATGACAGCATGACATTCTTCTTGGCCAGGCACACACTGCCATCCCTGTGCTTTTTCTGTCAGCCTTAGCAATGGAAAGCCCAGGTCCATACAGATCTTTAAAAAAAAATATTTCATGAGCACAACTTTTTTTTTTTTTTTTTTTAAAGCCTTGACTGCACAGGTAAATTGCTGAAACTCACTCCCTTATTGGAAGAGATCTCTCTCCATTTTTTTCCTTTCTAAATATTTTCCTTGCTGCCAAGGAAACCTGGTGTAGGAATAGCAGCTGAGATAGCCTGCACATGGCTCCTGTTGCTAAGGAAACGTCTGAAGATGCCTGCAGACCTCTGTGCAGAGCTCTTAAGAACTGTTGTGCACTTGGAGGGCTGAGATCCACGTGGGTGAAAAGGCTATGGAGCAAACAGAATTGCTATTTTTCGTTTTGTTTGATATCATGATGGTCTTTAGCACTTAGTGTCTGAGATTGGTTTTCCAAAATCATAGCAATGAGAGTATCTCCCATATTCCCTTAGCACTGCTGCCTGCCTGTGCTTGTAATCATTTGTGCACAAAGTAAATAATCAGACAACTACTGTAACTGCCATATCCAATTCCCCTCACTCTTATGCTGAGTTATCCTGAAGAGAGAGATAGGAAGGAAACATAGACAGGTGTGATCTGTTTGGAAATGTAAATGATGACTCTTCAAAAGTTTTTTGTACATCTGTCTAGCCAGTATAGAAAACCAGTTTCACCTTTCTAAGAACAGTGGAAACTATATGTATTGCTAAACCACATGCTGGAATGATATTAGATTAATTCTCAAGAGTCCCAGTGATATTTCAAATGTTTCTATTTTCAGATGAGGTTATATATGCAAAATCACGTAGCAAATCTGATGACATTTCTAGTCTCCCACAAGGACTGCCACTTGTCTGCTCATTAGTTGACCTTCATGGGTTCCTCATCAGATATGCATGGGCATGTTCAGCTTTTTGACTGTAATGGTACTTCTCTTACTCATTTCAGCTCACACTCCTCACAAATTGTTTGCCTTCTACCTTAGCCAACATTCCTATACTAATAAGGATTCAAAACTAATTGCTGAAATGAATTATTGAGCAGAAATAAATTGAACACAGAAAACAAGTAACAATTTAAGATGTGAAATAAGCAAAGTTTTATAAATCAATCCACTGTGCTCAGTACACATGCTGAGTGTTTCTCTTCTAATCGGTACACAGACTTTTAAGCCATTTCTGTACATTATTTGCAGTACGTGAACTCTGAGTATATAAATTGTTATAGTCCTCTCTCTGACTCAGTCTTTGAGTGAAAATGCTAACAGGTACACAAGCCATTGTGCTCTGTGTCTTGTGGGACTGGCCAAATAAAAAGCAACTGCATAAATTAATGACTCATATGGAGAGTTTCATGAGCTTTGGGATTATACTGGCAGCAGAATAAGAAGCAGGAGCTGGAAATGAACTGAAAGCCCAGATCTTACCTTTCATATTAAAAATGTAGTTGAGGTTGTAATAATAAAATGTTGTTATTATTTAGTATGTCTCTAGACACAAAAATACTGACCACATCATGGTATAAAGAATTAATTCAGCCACACCTTCAGGATCTCTCTGCCTGCTGGCCACAAAACTAAGGAGCTAATCAGACTTTATCTTCATGTTCACCGTGAGCAGTTAGTCTGTGAATCTGACTCATCCTTAGCAGCTTTGGAGAAGTCTTTGGAATGTTTTTTTGCTCTTTTCCATAACTGTCCTTCCAAAACCTTACCAGAGTTTTCTCCTGTTACCACACTGTGTTGCATGGGGGCTCTAAAGAGAAAAAGTTTGGAGAGGGTTTTGAGAGGGTACCTTTGCAAGTTAAATAGTTATAACAAAATGAGGTCTGTGCTGGGAACAGCTGACTTTTTCCTCAGGCAGGCTTTCTGAGGCAGAAGAGTCCAGGAGAAGTAAGAAGAAAAACTGCTTCTTTCTTTGCAAAGACTTCAAATTAAGAAACATAAAATCACATTTTTTACTGTAACTGAAACAGTATCTTTCAGCGCATCATGAAAACTGAGAGAAGTAGCAGCCTATCATTTCAGCGTATCTCTTGAGCAGAATGCTAGCTTAAAGAATAATATAATGCAAAGTCAAACGCTTGGCCCACATCAGTCTGTCTATACACTTTAAAAAGCCTTGGTCTTCCATAACCTGTACAGATGTACTCATCAGAGGCCAGGATCAGATTTCCTCTTCTGTTATACCACCCTAAACTATAAAATTCTCATGACTAGACATTAAGTAGACTGGTATATTCCAGTAAAACCTGTCACAGAAATAAATTCAAATGTTCCAAGAAGAAAATAAAAAATGGTTTGTCAAAAGCAAAGCACAGCTCTGGAATCAACTTCTTTAGACATTCGTAAATAGGGAATCCTGACTCACATTGCCTTGCATTGTGATGTTATCTTTAGGAAAAAAAAGGGCTAGGCTCAGTTCAGATAAGAGCTGAGGTATTTGTATTATTCTCCTGTATTTCCACTTCTACTTTAAATCAAGTGTAACTAGGGCCCCATGGAGTTTGAAGTGCAATACTAAATATTTAATCATGTGAAAAAAGCACTATAAAGATAGGGAATACTGAGGTTTTGGATAGCACCAGAAAGGTCATTATGCTCCTGGTGGTGTTCTCTGTCTGACAGTATGATAGATAGAGGGGATAAGTAGGACTCATCAGAGTGGCCAGAGTTTGAATACCAGAATAAAGCAAAGTGTCATGAACAAGATATAAAGCTGTGCTTAAAGATGTTTTTGTTATTGTTTTCCACTATTTCAACAAAAATAACTGAAATCAGTGTTAAATCCCATATTGTCTGTACAAAGGACTCCCTTGTCCTGCTGAAGGATGTTTTCCATAAAAAGATAAGAGATCATGTATGACCAGTGTACTCAGAGCAAACCTGTGGAGAAGTGACCCTATAGCAAGCAATGGTCAGCCAGGTTTAGCTGCTACATACCTACCAGTAAGGTCAGGAAGATCCCTGGGGAACTGTTGTTAGCCCTTCATCTCAACCTTCTTCCAAAATCACTTGGCCAACTGAACTGGCTCAGTCTGAGTCTGAGAGGGAGCCTTTTATTCAGTTAGCAATTGGTTTCTAATTAGTCAGCACTGTGAATTCACTGTAATGCCACTCTGTCTAACCCCTGGTGATCTGAGAGGACCTAGACTTGCAGTTTCCCACAGTTGTGAATTCATAAGCTTGGAAGATGGCTGGAATTCATATCCAATGAAAACTAAATACTCTTTTCCCAAAGGTACAACGATTTCTAACACATGGATAAATTTCCCTGTATTTCTTTTATGGTTTACCCCAAAACTTCTTATTTTCATGAGTTTACAAAAATGGTCACTTCACTTAGCTATAAAAACTGGTTTAAAATTTTCATGCATATATCCAAAATAAAACTCCATTTCCACAAAATTATAAAACTGGAATGAATTACTTCAACAGTCATAAAGAAACATAAAATTATTCCTTGTGAATATTAAAGCAGGTGTCTCAGGACTCCCCTGGTTAGAGGTAAGCAATAGTTATTGCTACAATTATGATTACATATGCATAGTTTATGTTAGAACCTGATTAGCAGGCAATAAGAACAAATCCTGTAATGGCGATAAGGAAGTGTTGTTCTCTAATGAAGCGGAACTACAATTCTGACTGGGGAAGAAAGAGATGTTACTGTGGTTGAAATAGGAGAAAAAAATAGCAAAATGTTTGCCTAGCTCATGATGGTTTTCTTCACATGATTTTCCACTCATTGAAGATTTGAATTTTCTGGGACATAAAGATTATTCACACTGAAGTGCTGGTAAAAGTGAAGCAGCTATTATACAAAAAATGTCCTGAAAGTGCAGATGAAACTCATATTAGCAGAGTGAAAGCTACAAATAGAAGCACATGGCTCAAAGTTCTGTTACCCAGGATTCTCTTCTTTCTCTTAACAAATAGTCTTACCACACTTTACCAGTTACTTATACCTTTTCAGTAATCAAATACCACTGATATAGAAATAGTGCCTATGCTGCAGATCAAGATCTCTCAAGCTCTGAGCACTTCACAGAATTACAGAATGGTTGAGGTTGGAAGGAGCCCCTGGAGGTCATCTGTTCCAACCTACGAGCAGTATCACAGGCCCAGGACTGTGTCCAGATGGCTTTTAAATATCTCCAGGTATGAAGACTCCACAACTTCTCTAATCAACCTGTGCCAACATTTGCTCATCCTCACAGTAAAAAAGTTTCCTGATGTTCAGAGGGAACATCCAGTGTTTCAGTTTGTGCCCACTGCCTCTGAGCCGTCAGTGGGCATCACTGAAAGGAGCCTGGCTCCCTCTTCATTACACCCTTCCACCAGGGTTATTCTGCATATTGATGAGATCTCCCCCTGAACCTTCTCTTCCTTAGGCCAAGCAGTCCAAGATCTCTCAGCCTGTCCTTATGTGAGAGATGTTCCAGTCCCTCCATCTTCTTAAGGGCTCTTTGCTGGTCTGTCTCCAAGAACTCCATTTCTCTCTGGTACTGGGGAGCCCAGAACTGGACACAGTACTCCAGGTGAGGCCTCACCAGGGCTGAGCAGAAGGAAAGATCACCTCCTTCGACTTGCTGGAAATGCTATGCCTAATGCAGTCCAGGATGCTTTCTTTGCCGCAAGGACAATAGTTCTTCCATGAATGGCAGATTTCTCATGAACATGGTTAATTATTTAATTTATCTCTCAGAGAAGAAGTTGTGGATGAGGAATCACAAAGATTCAATTGTCTTCCCAGATTTCACAAATGTGGTGAACAATCTTGGGCAAACTATCAGACCTCTATGTTGCTTTACAAAAAAAAAAAAAAAAAAAGATATGATTCATGTTTCCCATGTTTGAAGAATATTGAGACTTACGGAAAAGATATAAAAAGGTGCAATTCTCTGAATAAGAAATTGAAAGCTAAAAAAAAAAATAAATTAAATGTCCACTTTTTTAAAGAAGTACCTTTTCTAATAACTCCATGCAACAAAGGAGGCTCAGCTCCATCTAATGAGAAACAGTTTTGCAGAGGAAGACCTAGGGACACTTGTAGACACTTCAATCAAAGGTGCTGTGTGAAACAAGGACTCATTTTCGCTGAAAACCAACAGAAATAAAAACCTAAGTGTTGCAAACATTTCCATCAGATTTGTTTTGATTTTTATTTACCTTTGGAAATATTTAAATGTGTTGAAAATCTGTGGAAAAGTTAGTGCAAATATTTGATTCATTTTTGCTTTGTTTTTCTGTGCAGTTGATAAGCTTTTGCCCATACTTATCAAGCAGAGGGAAGTATGACTCTTCTCATGCTGAAGCATTAAAGACTGCTGCAGTCAGGGTAGGCATGAGATACACCAAACTAAGAATTAAGTGATAAGCATGAAAAAGCCAAGGATCTCATCTTTGGCTATGTTTAGAAAGGAGCAGACATATCTTCCTGGCAAGATTCCCAAAAGTGCATCAGTGTTTGCACATACAAGAATAAGAACTATAGAATAAAATATTTTTTTCCTGATTTTAATCTACATTTCTATTTATTTATTTACTTTTGTTTGCTTTGAGATTAGCTTTATGAGTGAGAGTTATACATCCTGTTCTACTTGTAAAATTTGCCTTTTGCCAACACTTCTGTCTGAGATCACATTTCAAAACTGCACCCAGCTGGTTTATCTTGGAGGATTTGACTTCCCTCCTAGTGGCTTACTACCCCCTATTCAGATATAATGACTATGCAGCTACCCTATTTTCTGTACCATTATAAATTGTCCTTAAGTGGTATTCCAAGCATCCTTGACAGAGGTCACAGTTTAGACACCTGTCTTCAAGGGATCACAGTGATGGAAAGCTTTCTCTTTGGAAACCCTCAGCATTTGCTAAATATGCTACACTGTCTGTGTAAATGCACAGGTCTGAGCAGTGGGATGTTGACAACCAAATTACAGCGATGTTTCCTGAAGAGGAGGAAGTGATCAAAGCTTATTTATTCTACTAACTCATAACTTGCTCTGTGTACTGGGTTTGACCTTGACTTGCTGCAAGACGCCCACCCACCTGCTCTATCACTCCCCCTCCTCAACAGGATAGGAGGAGAAAATAAGATGAAAAAAAAATCATGGGTTGAGATAAAGACAGAGAGGTCACTTACTAATTACCATCATGGGCAAAACAGACTCAACTTTGGGAAGATTAATTTATTGCCAATTAAAAATAGTGTAGGATGATGAGAAGCAACGACAAAGCTAAAAAAGCTTCCCCCTATCCCCCGCATTTTCCCAGGCTCAACTTCACTCCTTCCTTCCCAACTCTTCTACCTACAACCCAGAGTGGCACAGGGGGATGGAGAATGGGTGCTGTGGTCCCAGCAGCTCCTATCTGCTGTTCTTTCCTCCTCACACTTTTCCCCTGCTCCAGTGTGGGGTCCTTCCCACAGGAGAGAGTCCTTCAGAAATTGCTCCAGTGTAGATTCCCCATGGGCCACAGTTTCTGCCTGAAAATCTGCTCCTGTGTGGGCTCCTCTCCATGAGCTGCAGCTCCTGCCAGGAGCCTGCTCCTTGTATGAGCTCTCCACGGAATACACCATTTTTCAGGGCATATCCACCTGCTGCATCATGGGGTCCTCTATGGACTGTAGTGTGGATACCTCCTCTGACATTGTCCTTCACAGCCTGCAGGGGAATGTCTGCTTTGGCTCCTGGAGCACGAGCACCTTCCCTGCCTCCTTCTTCTCTGACCTTGGTGTCTAAAGGATTGTTTGTCATATTTTTCTCACTTCTCTCTCACAGCTACTGCAGAGCATTTTACCTTTTCTTAAATATGTTAATACAGAAGTGGCACCAGCATCACTCATGGCTCAGCTGTGTCCTGTGATGAGTTTGCTGAAGTGGGCTGGCACTGCCTGGGACCAACATGAGCAGACCTTGGTCTCTTCTCACAGAGGTCACCCCTGCAATCACCCCACTACCAGAACCTTGCCACATAAACCCAATACACTGCGATAGTCTCTCTGCTATTAGAGACAGGTTGATCCTTCATGTCACTTGGCTTAAGCATTCCCTTCTCACCCCGCTTTCATACATATGGACACACACACACACACAGAGCTCAAAGCCATTCTACTGGAAGCTCCTGCACTACAGTGAAGCATGTCTGCCTCATGTCATAATGTTATGAATATTTTATGAGGATGTTGTAGTGAGTTTCCTCAGTAATTTCAGAAACTGGTCAGTGCCTCCAGCACATTTTCAGGAATTGTTTGCATCATCCATATTATCTAACTGATCTCACTGTTCTACTTGCTATCAGAAGCTTGGCTGACAGAGAAGAATCAAAATCCCTGTCTGTCATGATGAGAGAATTCTGGCTGTTTATCATCCACAGTTTAGATAAGAAGTCAGATGATGGAACACTGAGAAGTGACAAAGTTATGAAATAAATAAAAACCCCTTTGAGCTCAAATACTCAGAACCAGAGGGAAGAGTTTATTTTTTTCTCTTGTATCTATCTGTGGGACTCTGAACAACAGCAGGGATGCCCTCTACATCAGACCTTTTACTGACATCAAACCAGCATATTCCCTGTGCACTGGCCTCACACAAGAGGGACAAGTATTCACATGTTACAAGGATATTGTGCTGTTAGTAGATGTCTGCTAAATATTGTGATAGGGCTTGCTAGTGTAAGTCTAGTGACTGTATGTGTGTGTGTAGACAGTCAAGCATCCTAAGGAAGTGCTGTTTAAGTGTATAGGGGTATATCAGTCTAAGAGTCCTTTTCCCCTTCCAACTTAACAGTTGAGTCTTGCCACTTTCAATTGAATTTCACAGAGAAAAGTTAGGCTTCTACAGTTTTTACAGAAATGGGAATCTGGGTAGAAGAAAATATTTGTGTCCCCAGATAAAGTAGGGGTAGCAGCTGATTTAATCTATGTTATGCACCCAATATTATGCTTGGAAAGGAGAAGTTATGGTGACTCCAGCTACACAGAAAGCTTTGATCTGAGTTCACACTTTAGCAGATATGAGGTAATTTAACTATGTTACAGAGCTGCCAGAGCCCAAGATACGCTAGGTTCAGTGGCCCTAGAGCTAGCTGGTTTTCTCCATGATCAGGGTTCTGTCATTCTTTTAGATAAGTTTTACATTCTTACTTATTCTAGAAACCAGACCCTTTTTAACCAAAGGCTATCTAAATATAAAGTTATGAGAGATATGTTTCAACTGGGAATGACAGACAGACAGAGCTCTCAAAGATACCAGCTCTGTGGGAACAGGCTGGGGAGAGAAGTGACTTTCTGTTGATGTCCCCATTATGGAAGAGTTGTGTAAGCCTGGAATCAGAGGTCAGAGATCTGAATCTCACATCAGTACTTGCAGCTGACATGCAAATGAAGCCTGCAAAATGTATGGTGTCCTGTTGAAGAAATACTACCATTATGCCCACTTGGTAACACAGGGAGAGATCCACTCATGTCCAAGGGGGCAGCATAGGACAGCACTGAACTGCGCTGAATCAGGGGATACAGACCTCAATGACTATCATGCACACCAGCAGAGGTCTAGCCACAGAGGTCAATGGTAGCAAGTTTTCACTTTTCCACCTCAACAAGTTCAGGTTTATCTCAAAGCCTGTCTTCAACTCCAGCAGTTTTTGTCTCTGGGACATTTGTAGCCTCTGGAACAATGGTGTGTTTTATTCTGGCCTTTCCCCACACCCATGAATAGGGTCTTCTGACAGGACTTGAACTTCTATCACTTCTGCAGAAAGGGAGGTTTGGGATGAAGAGATCTCAGTGCACAGCCCATATTACTACTTCTTAAAGCTTTCCTAGGATATAATATAACGCTTTTTTTGTTTTTTAATGTTTTATAATCTTTTAAATAGCTTTGCATCTAAATATTAACATCAGTAATCTGATAGGTAGGATAATCTATGAGATAATTGAAACAGAAGCACAGTTCCAAAATAAGTGCTGTCTGGCATTTTGCCCTTTCTTAAATATGTTTTCCTAGAGGCACCACCAGCTTGGCTGAGAGCTTAGCTGTGATGGTCTGTATCCAGCAATGGGCAGCTTCTGGCCTCTCCTCACAGATGCAGCTCCTCTGCCTGCTACCAAAACTTGCCACCAACACCTTACAAGTATGAAAATAGAAGATGTACATATGTTATACACTGGACAAACGAGAAATATTCTAGTGAGAGAGAGCATAACCCCAGAATTTTCCTCCATCTTCCCATGAAACACCCTTAACTTCTTTCTCCCTCTCTCCTAAACTCATGGATCGTGTTCTGCTCTGTATTCTCCTCTCAAATCAGACAATTTACATGTCACCTGTTTTTTTTTCATATCTGATCTACTTCACTTAATTGAAAATTTCTTACCATTGTGTTTATCTTTTAGCAGCTCTAAAGATTTGAGGATCAAATTATTTTTATAAAGGCAAAAATGGTGAAAAATAATTGGATATACTTATTGGAAAAAAAGCATGTTCAGCAATATGGTTACCATCTGCATAATATTTTTTTCCATCATCTTTTTTTTTAGCTTTTCTTCTTTTTAACTTGTGTTGTCCATATTGTTATTGGGTATCCAGTCCTTATATAAATTCACAAATTGTGTAGTAGATAAGCTTCCTAAATGGAATGTATAGCTTGGATTGTGAAAAACAAAAAATGAGTTGCTTTATGTACAAAAAAAATCCAGCATGCAAAAGTGCAGTACATTTTAAAGTCAGATGATAAAAGATGAAAAAATCCTAATTATTTTTCTTGTCTTGTTATGAATAAAACAAAATTTCACACAATGACCTCGTTCAAAGTGTAAGATTTAGTTGAGTAATTATGTTTTGAATTCTGTGTTTAAAATAATCTCTGAAACTTGTTTTCCCTCTTTCAATGTCAGTTCTTCTTTATGCAAAACTTAGGAAGAGGCTCTTCATGAAGAATAAACCAGCCACAGAAGTGACAGGCACCTGTTTATCCAGTCTGTCAACATTTATATTGAAAGTAAGTACATAGCAGCAGTTAATATCACCTGTAAAATTACAGAACTAAATACTGTTCCTAACTGGTACAATCAGATGCTGAGAATATGTTTTTAGGGGCTTTTCATTTTTAATGCAGAATATCCATTAAGATACGCTATGCTGAAAAATCAGTGTCCTTTTTTTTCAGCTGAAAATTCCACTAATAGCCAGGCTAGTATTGCCTCTGAGGCAGAAGCTGAAATAAAATGTCTCTATTTATCCTTCTCTAGATTTTCATCATCACAATGTCATTTCTCTAGATATATTAAGAAGGAAAGCCTTTTGCTTTTTTCTGTACACAGTGAGTACAATGCTACTGCAAATATAGCACAGTAGGTTATAGCACTGCTTTCATTTGTGTCTCTATTTCCACATTCCTGTTCACCTCTCTTAACGTTACAACATAGCCTCGTAAAGATTTTTCCAATGCACTTTTCATCATCCAAGATGGTCTCTACAGGCTGGTTGAAACAATCAATGTTTTGCTTTTTGGTGGAGTTACCACATGGTGTTACAGGCAAATGAAGGCAGAGGATGGCTGTTGGGAGGTCCTCCTCCAGGAGCACTAGAAAAGGGGTCAGGAAAGGGATGGTAGGAGCTTATGAAATGGTAACCAATGATGGTAGGAGACACACAGAGTAGAAAGGAGGAATGATATACATGACCTGGAGCATGGATGAACATGCATATTTGACATTAGGTATTAATATGTGAAAGATTTTCTTTACATTGCTTCATTCACACCTGTGTGGGAAAAAGTAAAAGAAGGTTTTCTTTGCTGTTGCTGCTCCCTGTGCAACAGAAACACATCACCTTCATTTTGCTTATCTCAGTACCAAAGGAGCTTGCTGACATGGAAGCACTGAACTATTTCTGTACTGTGTATCTGGAGTACTGTGCTATGAATGTCTCTGTAAGATAAGGCAACTGTAGCCATCAGTGGTAATACACTGAGAGAGCAAGCAACCAAGGCAAGACCAGTAGCATCTGGTTAGCACAACTCCCACCCACAATCTTGTTCAGTGCTAATGCTAGCATGAGATTTGTGTTAGTTAATCACTCCATAAGCCCTTGGATTGTTACTAATGCTAAGGCAGTACTTAATTTTTAGGTACTTCACCAGTGGAGACTATGCCATGAGACATTGAGGATACGTCTATACAGTAAATTAAACACAGTTAAAATGGCTTCCAGTACTAAGGACAATTGACGTGCAACAGCTGTCTCCATGTTCGCAAATTTTCAAACCCTCCAAAAAGTGCCTTTTAGAAATTGTTCCTGATCTGCTCTAACTCCCAGATTATTCCCTGGTATTGCCTCAGAGAGCTTGACTAGTTGGCAGAAGTCAAATTTATGGCTTGGACTCTTCTTACAATTTAGAATGAATTGATTTCTACAGCCAAGAAATGTTGCCTGGCACTAGTTAATTTTCAAATACACTAGGACCCTTCATTTTACAACTGACTCCATACGAATATCCCTTTGCTTCTACACAGGACCCCAGTAATTTAGCTGGAATTCTGCATGACAATAAAGTACTAATACTGCAGGTACAATGAGAGTGTTGGGATCAAGTTGTGAAGACGGATAAAATGTTAGTGAGAGATGGGGAAAAAATTATAACAAGATAGTTACTGGCCATGAGGAAAACCAAAAAATACATCAGCCTCACTACAGGCACCTGTAAAAAAGTGGCTTCAGAAGGGTTTTAGTGTTGCTAGGATTCCAACGAGCATCTGTAACTTTAGTAAGTTTGGGGTTTTTGGGATTTTTTTTTTAGGAAAGCAATAGAATAAATATCACCTATGGTCTTTTAGTTTGACTATGGGAAAATACTTTGTTGGCTTTTTAAGCCTTTTATTGTTTTGCAGTATGTATGCACCGTTGCAGAGACCTTGGCTTGAACTTTAATGTCTTAGGAACACCTAAATGTTACCTGTGGGTTGACTTTTCTTAGTGTACTCTGTTTTCCGGTCATCTCTGCAATTAACAACTGTTTTGCTCACTGAGGATACCAATTAAACTCGGACACCAGAGTGAAAAGAGCAGGCATATTTTACTGGTGATAAAATATACAGGATTCATCATAGGTCAGTCTGGCTTGGGCTGGTTGTCCAAGCCTTAGCACTTCAACAACTAATTCACAGTAGAAAAAAAAAAGATGTGCTGGAGAAATGATAGATCTAATTTAAGTGAAGTTAGTAGTGTGAACTTTCATTTTTGCTGAAGCTAAAATACTTAAAATGTTAAACTGTGGCGTTGATGATAAATCTACAGTCATTCAATAGATGAGCAGAACTGGCTACTGATCCAAAAACCAAAAAGAACAGGATGCAGGTGCATGTTAGGAAAGAGATTGTTTAAAGAAGATCCTGCCCAATGTCTCTACAGAGCTAGATTTTGAAGTGATCATTAGGGCTGATCAGAAGCTGATGAATTTAACTTCTGTTTTTTAAATAAATTATATTTAGTAAATAATTCTGTCTTTTCACACTCAGAAACCCAAAACTGTCTCAAGAAGAAATGTAATTTTTCAATAATAAAGATTAGCACTATGGTTTCTTGTGGATCTAGAAATAATATTTTTTTAAGGTATGAAATCAAGTTTTTTATTATAACAAGGAGATAATTTGCATTCAACAATATCACTTATATAATGTGCTTCCATCTAAATCTGACTACAGAGAAATTAAAGGAAATTATATATACACACATTGCAGAGAGGATTCCAGATCATGTAGTTAGTATCTCAAAAAGGACCACAAAAGTAAACAAAAGCCTAAACAAGTTGGAAAAAAAAAATGTTCTGCAAAGAATATTACATCTAGGTTAGGTGCCTAAAAAAGGCAGGTATTTAAAACAGGATGACAGTTTGGAAGTGCTTAACTTTCTTCTTGGACTGGCAAAGGTGTTTTGGCATCTGTTGTCCACTGGCTCTCAACTACTGCCACTTAATTAAATTTAGATTAAATCATTCATCCTTATAAACACAATAACAATCAAAATAACATCATCACCACACTAACGAATGTGGACAATTTACACACATTCCACCCCTCGTTCTTCACCACAATTACAATAAAATTTCCCCACAATTATTCTGCTGTCTAACATTGTTCAGTCCGTTTCACCTATTATCTCTCCCAATTACTATCTTTATATTTAATTCCGAAGAGTCCCCTACTGGGGTCCACAAAGGATTGTGATGGATTGACCTTGCCTGGCTACCAGGTGCCCACCAAGATCCTCTGTCACTCCCCTTCCATCAACAGGATGGGGGAGAAAATAAGACAAGGGAGTGGTATTCAACAGTTACCATCACCGGAAAATGTCTTGACTTGGGGGAATTGATTTAATTTATTCCCAATCAAACCGAGCAGAATAATGAGAAACAAGAACAAATGTAAAACACCGTGTCCCCACTCCTTCCTTTTTCCCAGGCTCAATTTCTTTCCCAAGTCTTACACCTTCTTCCCGTGAGCAGTGCAGGCATATGGGGAATGGGGGTTGTGGTCAGTTTGTAACAGTTTGTCTTTGCTGCTGCTTCATCCTCCCACTCTTCACCCTCCCACAGGATACAATCCTTCACTAACTGCTCCAGTGTGGGTCCTTCCCAGGGGCTGCAGTTCTTCAGGAACTCCTACAGGGAGCCTGCTCCTGTGAGGGCTTTGCACCACCTGCAGCTTCCTTCAGGGCACATCCACCTGCTCCAGTGTGGGGTCCAGCACAGGCTGCAGTGGGGATATCTGCTGCACTGTTGGTCCTCCGTGGGCTTCAGGGAAACAACCTGCTTCACCATGGTCTTCACCACGGGCTGTGGAGGTATCTCTGCACTGGTGCCTAGAGCACCTCCTCCCCCTCCCTCAAGTCCAGTACTTTGGTGTCTGCAGAGTTGTTTCTCTCATATTGTCCAACTTCTCCCTCCCAGTGTTTTTTATCCTTTCTTAAATATGTTATCACAGAGGTGCCACTAACATCGCTGATGTGCTTAGCTTTGAACAGTAATGGATCCATCTTGGAGTTGGCTGGAAACGGCTCTGTCTGACATGGGGGAAGCCTCTGGTGTCTTCTCAATGCCTGGAGCCCCCACTACCAAAACCTTGCCACATAAATGCAACACAGACACCCAAGTACTTGCTGCAAATTCAGTGGCAAGGTAAACAAAGGTAAGGAATAGCTTTAAAACATGTAAGACGTGTCAGGGGACCATAAAAAAGCTTACATGTGAAATTAGAAAAAGGAGTCTTCTAGCAGTCCAGAAGTGAGGCCCTAGACCTGCTTTTCCTAATGCAAAGCACTCAGTACAGATTGTTTCAAAGAGAACTTAATGCATTTATAGGTGGGTTTGTTCTGTTTATCTATGACACAGGGTTTAACTTGATGACTTGGAAATTGCTGTGAAATTTCTGTGCTTTTATATCTGCCGATAGCAATAGGCTAATGATAAAACATGAGTTAAAAACATTATCGTCAGTATGCTTTCATTAGAAAACAACAGGAGGTCCATTCTTATTCAATTTATCCCGGAAAAAAAAAAAAAAAAAAAAAAAAAAAAAAAAAATAAATTAAATATCTATCAGACTCAAGACAATATATTTATAGAGATATCTTCATAACAGGTATTTTAATTAAATTCCAGCATCCACATTATATGAGTGCTCACAAGAGAGGCTGATGTAAAATCATCCAGTCAGCTTCACTGTTTAAATACATGTTGACACTTAAAAGGTTCTTAACAAAAAGAACATGAATTCCCAAGTATAGATTTATATGTAGTACTAGAAAGGAAGGATTTTCTTCCATGATGCATTTGAGGTGTCAGGATGTTATTTACTCCCATTTCACTAATCCATTTTATGAACAAAGAAGATGCAGAAATCTAATATAATTACAAGTTTTTCTTTTGGATCATGAACCAGCACATGTTCACTTCTCTCTAATTTTCTAAGTATGACCACCTTCACCACAAGGGTGAAGAATATATCTTGGGGCAGGAATTTCTGAAATCATTGAAAGTGAATTTCCCAGAGGTCCCTGTTCATGGCCCCTTGATATATAAAACTTATTGCATCCTATTAGATTTTTGTAGCTTTAAGAATTATTTTAGATTAATATTAATGTTTTGCATATATTATTTCTCTTAATATTTACCTTAAACATAATGTCACTGCAGTTCATCCTGCATTGCTGGGGTTTTACTCCTAGGCAGCAACAGAGGGTAATAACACTGAGACATAAATGACATCTAACAGTAGTGGGTGTGAATACAACACAGTATGCCATTTCTGTGCTGCTGAAGTCTAACTGTTTTTCAGGGACAGATTTTCTTTTTTGCTACAGGCAATTAAATTACTTTTTATATTAGGTATTCAGTTCCCACTCTAAGAAAGGCCACCAACCTTTATTGAGAAAGGCTGGAAGTGTGAAATATATTGGAACTTTCTCTTGTCTCAGTGAAACATTTTCAGGTCATATACAGTCTGAAGGGAATCAAAAGACAAATTTTCTTATGGTATTTGAGGGATACTGGCCACAGAGATGTTCATCTTGTAAACAGAGGAGTGGCACTACCCTTATATAGGTAGACAGTAAATTAGGCTGCTACTGTTGAAACCAGGAAAGATCCTGCTAATCCTGGTGTTCATCTCCATTGCAGGACCATGAAACTGAAGAATCCTGGATGAAGCAGCAACTGCAAGTGAGTTTCTGAGATTGTTAAAATCCAGCAGATTTTTTATGCTCTACAGAAGTAACCTATGCAGAAGTGATGTCAAGAGGGCTTTGCAAAGTCATCTGGCCCTCTCCTATGACTCTAGCCTCTTCTGTTATTCTCAGCATAAAAATGTCTTGCTTTTTCCCTGGAAGAAAAACATATTGCATAAACCCAAGTAAACTGTACACCATGCAAAATACTAGTATCTGAGGGATTATCTTTGATAAACTGCTCAGTCTTACAGCCTTTGATAGAAACTAAGTTTGCCAAAACTGTGAATGAGAATACAGTGAAAGACTGGAATATAGAAGGTTTCAGTCAGAAATGCTCATTAAAAAAATCAACAAAGAAAATGTAGATGATGTGCTGAACATTAAATATCTCTGTTCATTGAATGAAGCATTTCCTTTTGTTCTTCTGTCTTCTTTTCTTTCTTAAAAGGTTTATCAGTCATTTATTTGCTTTTCCTGTGAAGAGAAAGAAAGTCAAATCCATATTTAGAAAGTCCTAACATGACAGCTTCAAGTACTAAACCCCTGAGATACAGCTTTTTAAAGTAAAGTAACAATAATTGGGACCGGTGAGAGAAAAGGAGAATTGTGTTTTATTTTAATGGGCCTTTACACTGACTTGAGTGTATCTTTTTAAAAAATATCTATACTTTAAAAAAAGACTAGATAATTATGGAGTTAATTATATAGCAGCATATAAGAACGTGACAAACTGCTCATAACAAAACGAGTTCATCTCAATCTGTTCCACTGGTCAGAAGAAATCTGTAAAAGAGAGTTGCTCAAAGCATCAAATTTGCACCTTGTGTTATCGTTTCTTTGAGGTATTGTTTATGTAGGCTGACTTGAAAAATTACAATTGAAGCTTTTATCTTTCTTGCAGAAATTTATATACACTTTGGAGACTCAAATTACTTTCCAGCGCACAAGGCTCATAAATTAGACACTTTGAACTTGAGGATATGGAATTAAGAAATACTGAAGTTTAGAGTACATTTAAGAGATGCTGTAGCAACAAAAATGGACAAAAAGGCTGCAAAATAGAAACAAGACAGTCATTAGGCACACAAACAATGCAGAATATTTTCAGTCACTCACATTCTTGCTCTTCTTTGCTAGCACAGTTGCAGCACAAAGCCCCAAGCTTGGCATCAGTTTGGAAACAAACAGTGGAGCCTGCTTTGGGAACTACTGGTACCTCAGGCTTGTACAATTGCAATATATGCACATTATCGTTACAGCTAAGAAATAATATGAAGTAGGAGTCCAATATAATGTCAATATCTACCATGCTGATGCCTGTCTCTGAAGTAATACAGTAATGTTGCCAGTGGAAAGAAATAAGTGCTAGCAGGTCTAAATGAATTTCTTCCTAACGTAGACATTTGAAATAGATCAGATGAATCATTTTTTAGAAGTGCCCATTTCTTTCAAGTATGGGATATTGATAAGAGAATTAATGCAGCTGTAGATCTCTGCAACTAAAATAGAAATAAATCCCAGCTTTCACACAATACTGTATACCATAATCACACAGTAATAGGTATTTCTCTGAAGCCTAACAATCCAAGCTGGCATGTGACATATAATATAGACATCAAATACTATCTGAAGACATGTCCACTATCATTAATAGAGCAGATACATAAGAGACTATACCTCCCTAGTTTAACTAATTGAAAAATAAATTTAAAGGATTCACTAGTTATCAAAAAAAAAAAAAAAAAAAAAAAAAAAAAAAAAAAAAAAAGAAGAGAGAGAGAGAGGCAAAGAATTTAAGTTATCTAATCAGAGAAGTAGGTCAATATATTCCCTGATTTTAGAATGGGAAAATAAACCATGATGAGAGCAGCCAACCAGGACAGACCTGATTTTTCTTACAGTTAAGTAAATGATGGAAGTTAAGACCAGAGAATGGTTGGAAACTTACAGCTCTCCCCAAGATGTATCAATCATGGCAATTTCTCACATACAAGCATAACCCTGCCTCCCTTATAGGCTGCAAATTAAAGAAAATTACACAAACATGAAGTTTTAATTATTTAAAACAGTGTGACAGCTAACCTCATTTCTCCAATTAATAAAAGGGAAGAAAAGAAAGTCTTCACAAAATGCTCTTCATTGCTATTATCAGTCCAATTCTGCCTTCCTGGTGGCAACAGAAGGTCAATTTAATGGCTTTGAAGGATCCATCATTAGTAACAGCCCACAACCAAAATAAGCATCACACCATTATCAGTCACTCATCAGACAGTGAACAAGTGGAAGATGATTTTGTGGTTCAGACTTAGTTCCTATATAATGATCCTTTGTTTCCTCTGAACTATCTGAAAACTGCCTGTAGAAGTGTTTTGAAAGGAATTAGGGAGGACAGATACTTGCAAGATACCCACTTTACTCATCCATGAAGAGACATTTGTGAAGACATTCTGGAGATGGATGAGGTGGCCAGCCATGGAGTTTAGCCTTAGAGTCAAAACAGGTTCAGCAATACGATGTATGGTTCCAGACTATGATCCTGAGCAACAGTGAGTCTAAAGAAATCTGTGTTATACATCTAACTTTACTGTCCAATCTGTGACTAAATGAATTCTAACAAATACTGGTTTACCTGGAATATTCTCAGGCATATTCAATTTACTCATATGGACACAACATGTGACTGACTGTATTTGGGTGAGTCACTTAATTCCTCCGTGCTTCATTTTTTATATGTTGATGTCTTACTCAGAAATTGCAGTGATATTGCCTTACACATAAAGACTAACCTGGACACATACTTTGGGTAAATCTAGTGATACCTCCACTGAAATAGTCTTGTAACTTATTCCATAACTTCTACTGTATTATGTGAATAAATTTTTAAAAATTAAAAAAATATTAGAAGTGGCCCATTTAGAATGCCACATTCTCATACTGCATGCTTTCCTTGGAAAGGATTTCTTGAGAGAAAAGACTAGAAAAACAACACTCTTTATTTTCAACATCCACTACTTAAAAAAGAAAAAATAAAATTTCTCATCTGAATGGCCAAAGAGAGGAGTCATCATTTTTATGCTCTTAGTTATTTGATTCGCCTGAGCAATGACCCCTCTGCATGATTTTCTGCACTATATGACTCAGCTGTGGAAAAGCATTAATTGTTGCAAGATGTTTCTAAGAAAAATATCTGTATTTATTCCCTGTCTTTCTTCAATGTTAATCTAAGCATCATGGGGATGATGAGTTCTTAGGTATCTATGTTCTCATAGTATTTAGATTATTGTGTTTCAAAGTAGAATATAATCCCCAATAAATTAGAAAATAATATTTCAGAAGATTTTTCAGGAGGTAAATTATAAATAATAACTTGCTACAGTCATACTCAATTAAAAGGAGTCAGCAGATAAGAGTAGGTGCTGTTGTTCTGCAGTTTGCATTGTGTTAGACTGTTCCCATCTTCTGTGCAGGTTTTTTTTCCAGAAGAAAACCCTGAGGTGTAGTATTTCTACTGCATGCAATGCATTTGTTGGGAAAATAGATTATTAATTTATACATGGGAAAAGCAGCTGTCATATGGCTATGACTGACCAGTACACCTCCACAGTGGAGAAGAGTTCAGATGAGAAGGGAAAAGAAAAACAGTGAGCTCAGGGAAGAATGTATCATAAAGAAAGCTAAACTTAACACCAGGGAGGCTGGAGGATAATGTTGGGTTTAGATAAGACAGCTGCACCACTGATTCATCGCTTTCCCTGAGAAAATTAACACAAAATAATGTTTTCCTGAGCTATCCAGACAAGTGTGCCAGGGCTGGGAGAGCACATACATACTTCAGCCCAACATAAAGTATAAAATCTGGTCAACTGATAGAAAAAATTTGGAAGAGAGCTTGATCTGACTTCAACTCATGTCTGCCTTCCTAGGGACTGGGGATGCCCAGCATTGTAACAGTGAGCATACAGAGACTGGTGATGAGAAACATGTTTGTACTGTGATTCAGTCAGTATACTGCAAGTGGTATGTTATTTTTCTGTTGGGATTTCAGTACATTGTGGCATCACTCTGCTAAATCAAAATCCTAAAGATACCAAATAAGTAAACTTGATAATAAACATTAAACCCTTCTCCTGGTCAGAGAGTATTGAACTTGAACAGTGGCAAATGTGGAAATGCTTTTCTTAAGATAGAGTCAAGATGAAAGTTAGATTTACTGTTGAAGTGCATCAACAGAAATTTCCAATAATATGGTCAGAGTTCACAACTCATGGAAAGACAAGGCATAGGAAGCATGTAGTACACACCTGGTTATACCAGATTTTAAGTGACAAAATGGATCAAGCCTATCGCTGATTTCTAGGAACATCCCACATCCCAGTCTTTCATTTTAGCTGTAGACTGGCTGGGATACTCCTAAACAAAGAATTACTTCTAGAACTGTAAATTAATAAATGACCCTATGAAAACTTCTGTGGTAAGACTATCAATTATGCTATTATAGGAAAAAACCCCAAGCAGACAGGAACACAATGCATGCTTGCCTTGCTTGCCTCAGCAAATCAGACTGTGATAACATGGACAACTAATCAAAACCAGTTAGCTTTCAAATCATAAAGAACATGCTTACAAGGATGTATTAGATTACTGTTGGACAAAATCAATCACTGGGCATTTTAAATGTACTTCTACAAGTAAAATAATCTGTAATACTACTATTTCTGGAAGTTCATAATAGCATAGATCTTTCTTTTTTTTTTTTTTTTTTTTTTTTTTTTTTTTTTTTTTTTTTTTTTTTTTTTAATATAAGGAAAAGCAGAACTGTTTCAGTGGAGAAATATTGTACCAGATGATTCTCTCTTTACTGTTCAGTGAAAAGCTGTGACAGAAAATATTGCAGGTGTAGTACTATTGCATAGCATTGAGTGCTCCTTGAATTATTTTCTGTTTCCTTAGTAAGGTGTATATATGTTTTTAATAGAGGGAGGTGGTTCGTTTCTTAGGCAGGTCAGGTCTGGTTTTCTACAGTGGGTTTTAATTAAGCACTTGTCAGTCACTTCCCATTGTAAAAATGCAAAGTAAAAATAAACTTGAGGTTGTTTCACTCACAGACTCCAACACCAAAGCTGGTGTATGAAGCCAGCTGGATGTGCTGTATGTGCCATGTTTCTTCACACACTTCATTGAGTGATCAAGCTACAGTGGAAACACTGTGACTCATAACTGGAAGTAACAAACTGCAGCACATTTTGACCAGATGAAATTAGTGAGAGAGAACCTTAACTCAATAAAGAATGTTGGGAGCAGATAAAACTATATTTTCTGATTTTTGGTCATCATGACGTACGTCATATGGTGAATACCTAAAGCAGTAGGCGACAGTCTACATTCCTCACTTGCAGTATATGGGGTGGGATTTAGACAAGAAAACATATATGTCTACTGTCATTTTAGGCACTGTGGGAGTATCTTGCCAGCTTCCAGATGAAGCTTCAGAAAGTTCTAAGTTGCCTGTAAATATATGCCATTTTCAGGTAGGTGTCTTAGATAAAATAGGACATTTTAAAAAGCACTAAATGCCTATAGGACAACTGAGACAAGTCCTTAACTGCTTTGCTGAAGTATATAGATGTCCATGTGTTTATCTATTATCCATACAAATACGTACACAAGCATGTATGTCACCCACAGTCAAAGTACATAAGCATCTGTATTTATGTACGTGTATCTGCATATGTATACAATTTCCTTTACACAAGCACATAAATCCTTTGCATCCAGCAAAGTGCCAGCTGAATTCAAAGAAAGGCTTTCTCCAGTCTGCTGCACCACTAGTCTTCCCTAGGCAATTAATGCACAATGTTACCCGTTCTTCATTTGGGACCTTCACTACAAAAAGGACATTGAATGAGCGTGTCCAGAGAAGGGCAACGGAGCTGGTGCAGGGTCTGGAGCACAGGTCGTACGGGGAGTGGCTGAGGGAACTGGGGTGTTTAGTCTGGAGAACAGGAGGCTGAGGGGAGACCTCATCGCCCTCTACAGCTCCCTGAAAGGAGGGTGCAGAGAGCTGGGGATGAGTCTCTTTAACCAAGTAACAAGTGACAGGACAAGAAGGAATGGCCTCAAGTTGCACCATGGAAGGTTTAGACTAGATATTAGGAAGCATTTCTTTCCAGAAGGGGTTGTTGGGCGTTGGAATGGGCTGCCCAGGGCGGTGGTGGAGTCCCCATCCCTGGAGGTGTTTAAGAGTCAGGTTGACATAGCGCTGAGGGATCTGGTGTAGTTGGGAACTGTCAGTGTTAGGTTAAAGGTTGGACTGGATGATCTTCAAGGTCTTTTGCAACCTAGATGATTCTGTGATTATTTTTTTAAAGTTATGTTGTAAGCATTTTAGTACAGCTTTTTTTTTTTTTTTTTTTTTTTTTTTTTTTTTTTTTTTTTCTTTAATCTAGATGACCTGTTCCTTTAATGGGGCTGATGGGTTCTTCCAGAAAAGTGGCAACCACCATCAGTTTTCACAGGTGAGTTCTCAGATACCATTTCCCTGTTGTTGAAATATTGTCAATTATTTGCTAAGGTCTAGGAAATATTGTCAATTATTTGCTAAGGTATAGGATTTTTAATAACACTGAGGTATTTAAAGATCCACAGTGTCTTCTCTGCCAGAAAGGCTTTTTGGTTTTTTGTTTTTTCAACAGATAACATTTGGCTAAGGAGAAATTCCCTCCTCATTATTTGTCACAGACTATACTCCAAATCAGTGAATCAAGTGAATCTGTGCATTAAATGAGTTGCATAAAGGAGTACTCAGCTCATCTCCACAGGTGCTCTCTATTGTTGATAGCAGCATCAAAATGGTAATGGTTAATCAAGCATGTCACCTCCCTTCTTCTCTTTACTGGGTGCGAATTTGGTACAGTCTTGCTCTTTTCTCGCATCTCTGAGTGTTAGACAGTGTGCTTGGTTTGATGAGAGGAGGAAGAAAGCAAGTCAGCCTGGGAAGCAGGGCTACACCTTCTGTTTTGTCATAGAATAAAGAAGAAAAATAATCAAGACTCTGCTTTTCAAAAATGGAGTCTTTATTCTGAGGGACAATCTCTCTCTGACTGAGCACAAACTGACTTAAATCTAAACTGGACATTTTTGTATTGTGTATGAGCAAAGTATCAGACACATATTACATCTACCTAATACATTCAGTCAATAATTTCAAAAGAGTACTGCTTTGCTTTTAATAAAAGGGCTGACATACAGCTATACAATCAAACAGTCATACAATGATTATAAATGTATCCATATTTTATTTAAGACAGATGATTTGTTCCAATTAGAGAGAAGTACTGTATAGTAATTGGCATTTCTCTAAGGGTTGCTTTCTGTGAAGAGGCAATAAAAAAACCCCTAAGTCTGAAATGCAAATTGCATTTAAACCAACACTTTTATTCTGTTTCGGTAAACTCTGATCTCAGATGGAAAGAATTGTGTAATGATATATTTTTTGTACAAGATGAGAGTAGTGTGGGATTTTTTCCACTATAGATCTCCTTCAATCAGTCATGTTGGATGGAATTCATGTCACCTGTCTTTAGCCAGATAAGTGTTAGTCATCTAGTCTAATCTAATTTTGCTGGATTGCCTAGAGACAGATGGGCACCCACAAAAGACAGCTGAGCCATCCTCAGCTGTTCAGCATCCATGGGATGAATTGTACTCCATATCATCTTATGTCTTCCCTGTAATTATAAAGAAGGCATAAATGGCTATTTGTGGGGGGTTGACTCTGTCTGGATGCCAGGTGCCCACCAAAATCACCCTATCACTCTCCTCCTCTGCTGGATAGGGGAGAGAAAATATATAAAAATGCTTGTGGGTCAAGGTAAGGACAGAGAGAAAAAAAAGAAAAAGATTAAAAAAATAAATTCGACTTGGAGAAAATTAATTAAATTTATTGCCAATCAAATCAGAGTACAGTAAGAAGAAATAATCTTGCAACACCATCCCCCCACCTCTTCCTTCTTCCCAGTGTTAAGCTAACTCCCAGTTTCTCTACATTCTCCCCTCCAGTGGCACAGGGGGACCGGGAATAGGGTTTGTGGTCAGTTCATCACATGTTGTCTCTGCCGCTCCTTCCTCCTCAGCAAGGAGAACTCCTCACACTCTTCTCCTGCTCCAGCATGAGTCATTCCCACAGGCTGCATTTTTCACAAACTGCTCCAGTGTGGGTCCCTCCCACAGGGTTCAGTCCTTCAGGAACAGGCTGCTCCAGCGTGAGTCCCTCACAGGATCACAATTCCTGCCCAGCAAACCTGCTCCAGCGTGGGCTCCTCTCTCCATGGGCCACAGCTCCTGCCAGGAGCCTGCTCCAGCGTGGGCTTCCCACAGGGTCACAGATTCCTTTGGGTGCATCCACCTGCTCCAGCGTGGGGCCCTCCCCAAGCTGCAGGTGGAGATCTGCTCCCCCGTTACCCTCCGTGGGCTGCAGGGACACAGCTGCCTCACCACGGGCTGCCCCACGGGCTGCAGGGGAATCTCTGCTCCGGCAGCTGCAGCACCTCCTCCTCCTCCTCCTCCTCCTTCTTCACTGACCTTGATGTCTGCAGAGTTGTTGTTCTCACATGTTCTCACTCATCTCTTTGGCTGCTGTTGTCCTTTTTTATCCTCTTCTTAAATATGCTATTTGAGAGGCGCTACCACTGTCACTGATGGGCTCAGCCCTGGCCAGTGGTGGGTCCATCTTGTAGCCGGCTGGCATCGGCTCTATTGTACATGGGGGAAGCTTCTAGCAGCTTCTCAGAGAAGTCACCTTTGTAGCCCTGCTGCTACCAAAATCTTGCCGCACTAACCCAATACATTAGTTTAGAATAGGTGCCTAAATTTTACATAGCTGAAGTTATGCTACATGAACATGAGTCTTTGTCTCACCGTGACTCAGCTCTTCATAGTACTGCAATTTCATTATTAGATTCATGATGTAGTTTTGACTTTAATCCACAACAACTTCTAAATATACTTTGAGTACATACATCTTTACTTACAGGAAAGTTCCACAAACATCAGTCATATTGTTTGTATAATACAGCAGCATCATTCATAGTCCTCTATTTTCTAGAGGAAAATTTGTTTCCACTTCCTTTGTGCTTTGTTCATTATCTCTGGTTTATCCTTAAGCTGATAAAGGAGAACTAACTTTTTCAGTAATTTTCTTTAAAAAATAATTATAGATTTCCAGAATTTTTCCAGAAAAATGTCAACTGTAACTCAATGCTATCTAAGACAGCAACTAGTGAAAACATTTTAAACTTCTGCCTAGGAATTGTAAAAGACTTGACTAAGGAGTTCTCTAGTTACTGAATACCAATTTTCAATAATTCTTGCAATATTGGGAAGGTTCCTAAAGACTGAAAAAGGCTAATGTTGCACTCACAGTGTTGCTCAAACAAAGTAATTCAAATAGAGCAATCTGACCAGCATCAGTAAATATAGGAATGGCTGACACTCTGTTAATGAACAATTAAAACAATGATTAATGATTTATGGAAAATCATTATATCTTTTCCAAGTAGTTTGCTCTTTTAATGATCCGTTTGGATAATAAAGGTAATGAATGCTGGTGTAACATACCTCCACTTTTGTAATGATCGTGACTCAATATTGCTTGACATTTTGATTAAGAACTAAAATGATCTGAAATTAACATGATGCACCAAATGCATGCATTAAAAATAGCCATGACAGATCTCAAAGATAATTAGAGAATCAGCCAATGTGTTTCTGAGAGAGCAGAAGGATCTGCAGGAGTTGGTTCTTAGCTTTATGAAACATGCAGTTCTTTTCAATAACTTAGAATGAAGCAAAATCACTGATAAAGTCGGCTGATGGCACATATATTTGGAAAACAGCAAATATGAAGGGAGTAGATAAGTTCCCCAGGGCTGAGCAAGTGGATTGCTTTGTCTGCTGAATGGAAGCAGACACATGTATTTTTATTTTGTCAGTGGAAGTTAAACATCTGGAAAATAGGTGGTGTTGAGAGAACAGGAGAAGCTGGTGGGCAGTGCCCCTGGAGAGGTCTCTGGAGTGATGGAGGAGTGACAGCTGAATCTCTTACAGAATATCCATAAGACCAATATACAGTCACAAGCAGGACTTGCACGGCTACATTTCCTTTGTACTGACAGAGCTGTGATTGTCACCACATCCACATATGCTGGTCACAATTTATGAGGGTTGTTGATAGCCTGGAAACTGAGAAATCAGAAGTCTTGCCTTGTAATGGCATCCTGGAAGTTAAAGCTAAACTAGTTTATCAAAAACTCTAGAGTGATAAAGACTTCCCTTAAGTACCTACACTGAGAGTAAAACATGGATAATGGGTACTCCAATCCAACTGCCAAAGTTATAACAAGATCCAATGCATACTGGAAGTTGCATTAGACAAATTAAGGCTAAAATAAAGATGTATTTTTGCAGAGTTCAGTTTAATTACTTACTGAGAAAATTTACAATAGCTCCCAGTACATATTCTTGACACTGAACATTTAAAACTAGGATGCCATACTCATTTTTAAAAGTGTAATTCAACTAAAAATCTGGTGAAACGTCATGGTTAATATTATACACAGCAAGACTTTTTCTGGGAACTCTAAGTTGAGTTTTTCTAAACAACAGCAAAACAATGACCTAGTAGATGCAGATACTTTTAGTTTTGAAAAAGTTTAAAATTAGCTCTTAGCATCCAAAGTTCAGTCACTTGTCCCAGGTCATACAGGATGTATGAAGCAGAATCAGACACTAACTCATGATCTCCAGTGTTCTCAAATATTCTTCTTTCTCACTATTTGGGGATCATTCAGATCCAGCAGTATTCCCATTCTTAAAATGATGAGTGTTGAAACAGCAGCAACAGAAATACAAATGCAGCTGCAAAAGCTTTTGGTTTTGATTCATTTTCAAATCACTTTTAAAATGATAACACAAAATTCAATTCACACTGGATGATATGGTTAATCCATCTGGAGTGGAGGTGATGATGTTATTCCTTCAAATGAATTATTTACACCTAACTTCAAAATATTTGGTTTGCATGATTTATAGCTGATTCTTGTTACAGACTTGCTAAGACATCTTGCCATGCAGGCCATCCTGTTTTGTGCAGTACAGCCACTACCTAATGCTCGTCATGCAAAAAAATCTCTACTGTACCAACAGTCAGCATTTCAGTCTCCAAAATGTCCCATGAAACCTCATAGAGAAGCACTCTACTTTTAATACATACTTTCTTCTTTTAGCTGAATGCCTGGCACCATGATACTATCTGTTTCATTAATTTAAATATAAGGGATTGTCATACCTTGAAGGATAGCTTGCATTAATGTTTTATATTTGACTCGAATTCACACCCAGGCATAAGACATATAAAAGTGAAAGAGAGTTACATGGAGAAATCAGAGTTTGAGATCTGGACTAAACACGATGGTATCCAAGGTCCTCATGGTATACCATGACATGTCCCATCAAGCACATGGTCTTGGACAGATGGCTGGCACCACAGGAAACAGAGACAAGTGTGCAAAGACAACAAAATAAATGTAAAATTGAGCTTTAATGCTTTGTTTCCTCAAGTCCACCTACACTTCAGATGTTCAAAAAATAAGGTCTCATACAACCTAATTATCTATCGGTACAAATACAATTACGTATTTCATAGGATCTTTGTGGTACATTTGTTTTATGTCAACTTTATTCTTTTCTTTTTTCTTTCTTTTTTTTTTTTTTAATGATCCATTTTTCTTAACTTGACATCCGTGAAAACTGGAAAGACAGTTTAAGTCACCTAGTCTAGGGTAGGTGTTTGAGGGTTTTTTCTAACTTCCTAAGAAGAGGTAGTTAAGCAAGAAAGGACAGTGGAAAAAGAGAAAAGTGGGATGCCAACATATTTTGCAGGCACAATAAAAATTCTCATCCTGTGCATTGGTAAAGGTGTAGGTGGGTGAAATCTGTTAGGTATGTAGTAACCTAGCAAGAAAGGGTTACTCATTTTCTTTCTTCATGTGGTGCCAACATAATTGCTCAGTACATTAAAACATTACCTCAAAACATCCCAAATATTTGCTTGTGTGGGTGTTTCCTCCCCCATAAAAGTGGGTGCAAATCAGAACCAATCACCCACAGGCTTCCTGACAAGGAAGCTGGAGACATGAGAATTCATGTGTGAGCCAGCCTGCAAACCAAATCTGGCTCATCAGGCTGAGTAATATGAAAAAGAAAGCTCTTTGTTTTTATCTATCTCATATCCAATCCACTGAACAATTTTTTATTGTGATCAGGAGGGTTTTCATAATTTAGGGCTTGTGCTTTTGTATTTTAATCTAGCACAGTATAATTGATATTTACTGGTTTAATTTATTTTATCTTCAACCTAGGATGTTATATTGCAAAAGCATTACAGAACATGTCAAGCGTTTTGGGATCTGGGAGCATTATTTACAGTGCAGGAGGCAGATTGTGAACATCCCATAGCAGAGTTCATATCAGTCCATATTGCTTATTAGGGACATTTCTTCTTAAGTGTATTAGTCAAAGGAATGCTTTCAAATGATCCAAAAATACTCATTTCAAACTGGGGCCAAGGTTTTCCATCCATCACCTTTAATATTTTGCAAGCTGTGTTACCTGAAGAGTGTGTCAGCCCCTCATCTTAGGAATGGGACCTCTTTGTAACCACATCCTAGGAAGTTCAGCATGCTATGTGAAATAGCTATTTTGTTCTTTCAGAGACATTTTTATCCTGTAAAGTAGAACTGGGTAAGGAGATCAAATATTGCTATCATGGAAGGTGTTATCCTATTTATGGTATTGTCTTATTTTACCAGGTAAGGAAAAGAATGACAGAAGTACCATGTATCACGTGCCTTTGCACATTCCTAACGCACAGCTTCTCACAAGCCCACATCCACTTTAATACCTTTAACAGCTGAGAACAGCAGCACTGAAACAGAAAGAAGAAAAAAGGGGAAAAAAAAGTTTCATTTTCCCTGGGAAAGTAAGTTTGAAGCTGTTCCAGGATCCCTAGCACATGAAGGCCCTAGGTGAGGCTGAAGCTTAGCCCCCCACTCAGACATGTTTTTCAGGTGAGCAGCTTCATGCTTCAGTCTCCTAAAAGTGTCAGTCCTGGAATAATCCGTAGCTATTCCAGTGTCACAAACCCTGTCATTCTGTCAGGCACACTGTTGTAGGTTTAGGAGCACACTACTTCCAGGGTCTTAAAGCAATTCATTTTCATCTCCAAAGCAAATGTGCCAAATTGCTTAACACAGATCTAGGAACACTGTAAACACAAACTTATTTGCAGGGTAGTTCATCAAGCATCCAGACAAAAATACTTCCTGACATGTTAGAAAGTAAACATTTCAAGCTCAATGAACTAGAATTTTCTGCCAAAATAGATTTAGTTGAATTTTTCCCACTTTATCTGTCACTTTGTAAGTCATAAACATTGAATAAATTCACCACACTGGTATGGTTAGCTAGGGGCATTTCTTCAGGGCAATCAATTTCTTGGAATGTCTGTCCCAGTGAACAACACATATCTTGTAAGTAGATATTTGGAATAAGATTTTAATAGCTGAGGCAACAAATCACTGGGTTTTATTTTATTTTTATTTTCTCTATGAATGTTCATTTTTTTAACATTCTTAACTTATGACAGTTGTATCTGTTTCCCTTGAATTTTTTTCTTTTCTGAAAACCCTGTGGCATGCAGCTAACAGTATTTGTTGTTTAAAGATCTTCTTTATGGTAACACATCATTCAAACTGGAATATTGTGCATCTCTATTACAGAGAATGGATCACTAAGTAATCAACATTTGAACAACAGAATTTACATAAGATTTGTTACAGAACCAGACTTCAAAGCAGCCTCAGTGTGTGCCAAATCTCTAAACACAATTTTTCATGTTACTGTATACTGTATAGGACCCAAAGCCCTGCATACACTTTCTGAAGTTTAGAAGAAAGTCAGTCATATAATATGATATATATAGATATAGATATATATATATAAAAAATAGCAGTTCAAAATGTCAAGTCCTTAACTCATAAGATACATGAGAATAGTTCTGAGTCAGTAGGAAGGATGATTTACTCTGGGATTGTAACCTGCCCTTCTGCCATCCTAGCAAAGACAATTGAATTGTTACTGAAACTGTTCCTCTGCATGGAATTTTACAGTCCATTTTTAAAGCTATAGAACATACATTTTGAAGCACCACCCTCCAAACTGTGGCATTTGAGGAGCCATTTCACAGGAGTCAACCCGCATGGTTGAGGCAGCAAGGGGACCTGAGGAGAGAAGCTTTTCAGCTCTCCCAATGTCAGCGATGCCCACTCTTCAAAAGCCACACCTTGAGTAGTCTTAGCAGTAGTCTGCTCTTCTGTACTGACATATTCAGATTAGGAACATGTTACATTGAATCTCTGGCCTATCTTTATGCTGTTAAAGAACAGGCTTTTATCCTCAATTATTTAACAGCTACAGTACTCTGAAAGTGCCATTTGCCTTTGTACAATCACCCATTGCAAAGTAATGCAATCAGGACTTGTCTCATTTTAAACTGATGAAGACTCTGCCTGCCAATGGTTTCCTTACCACGATGATTCACGTCCTCCTGTGTCTCAGTGACCATTTTTATGTCAGCACTTGAGATTTTTATTTGGTCTGGAAATAGTATGCCCAGAAGATGTTTGTCAGTTATAATTGTTAACTGGCACACCTGATACTCTGCCTAAATGGTTAACTCAATTCCTTATAAAAATCCAACACCTTAAGGAATGAGCTTGAGAATTCCACTTTTCTGGAATGTGCAGACTGTTAGATGCTTAAAGTTTATACATTCATGTGTCAGAACAGACTCAAATAATCAAAGTAACCTTAAGCTGCTCTATTATTACAAATTCTTATCTACAAAATAAATTGCTTTTTGAGAAAAAGTTTTTAGGAAAAGTTTTTGTACTTGAGAGTATAGAAGAAGTTGCCTATGAGTACGAATGGAAAAAGAATGTTAGGAATCTAAAGACTTGGACGAGAAAACTGTAGTAGGTAATGTTGAGGATGGTGATGCCTTCCCTAAACCCTAGTCTAAAGATCTGAAAGTTTTCTTTTCTCAGTTATTTTTTACATGCATTAACACACTGATCTTTATTACTGGCTTTCACAACAATGGGTTATGTTGACTGGAATACCATGAAAAATAAAGTAATACATAAAATACGTTATCCTGATGTTTGCATCCCCAGACTGGTACTCCCTCTGGTTTGAATTTTTGATTTATTTTTTTTTTTTAATTATTGATGCATACAAAGTGTAATTTTCTAGGGCTTGATATTTTTTGTCCTTTAAAAAACACTAATTTATAATTAAAAGGTCATTTAACAAATAGCTTATAAGTTCTGATTGCTTAAAATTGAATCTAGGAAGATTTTAAAGTTTGACTTCTGCTATTCCTGTTGTACTGGATGACAGCTGAACTCTGCTAACAAATATAAAAGTAAATGCAAATGGAAACAAACATTTCAAAGAAAGCTTCCATTTCTGACATGCCATGCAGAGTACTGCCACAAAGGTATTTATCATTAGAAAGGAGCATGAGGTTTTATGATGTGCTGTTCTACCTTCAGAAAATGCTGATTTGTCAAAAGCAAAATGTTTCTTTGAATATGTGGCTTTTGATAAATCCTCCCTGATTTTCTGCTAAGTATTGTTCTTATCTTCTTGGCCAATGGCCCCAAGCCTGGCACAGGCTGCTCTGGTCAATGTCCCTTGAGCTTCCTGACAACCGTCCCAGCCCATGTTGGTGGCTGCAGCAGTCAGCCAGCCAGCCAACCTGGACAGATCTCATGCTCCAGGCACAGGGTTGATGCACGATCTTTACAGTGTTTTTAATTCATGGCATGGATGTCCCTTTTACATTTGATAGCTATTCAGAAATGGTGAGTGGTGCACATGCTGTGCCAATATCATTTGGCAGGTTATCATCCCATAAAGCATCCATTATTTTTTCCAACATTTGGCATGCCAATAGTGACCCTCTGGACAGGGTAATATGCACATCATCAAATCTGAAGGCATATTTTCAGGACTTTTCCTCATACAGAAACTGCTGTAAAGGCTGTCAAGCCCCTATGGACTGGCCAAGGAGTCGAACCTGGTCTACTCTATCCCACAGCATGTTGAAATACACAGAAACACACCAAGAGACATCTTCAAATAAGTGATGTTTCAACTTTTTGGCCACATTTTCAGTATCCTTCACCAAAACAGTGTTTTTTCCAATAAGAGACAAATCTTATATACCCAAGTGTTGTTTAGGATATTTTCCATTGCATTTTCTAACTACACACATATATAGGTAAACTTCTAAAATAAGTTGCCATTTCGAAATGAGAATTTGAGTCTTTGACTAAAAAATTTAAAATTTATTTTTGCTAAGAAATTAGAAAAACTAAAACATAATTATAGTTTAAATGCTATTCAAATTTGTAATTTATTGATAGAAAAGTTGAAACCCTCTCAAGAAATTTTATGCTGTTTTAGTAAGTTAGTGCTCTATACAGCGCACTGTATAGATTACAGTGGAAAATATACTGTGCTTAGAAATTCTCCACTGCACTGTTAAAGACCACCAGACAGCCTAAATAGAGTGAGAAAAGAAGAGGAATTTGTATTTTTGAAAATAAAATATTGTGCAAAGCTCTCCTCTACTCTCTAGAAACAGCATGGGTTGTAACTTTTAACATAACACTTTTAAATTAAACTTAAAGTATGCAAACTTTGAAAAGCAACAGAGTTGAGAAGGTGTGGGAATCATGGAAGCATTTATAATGAAATTACAAATAAAATTATTTTTTTAAATTACATTCCTGTGGACTCAAAAATCTGTTTAGGCTACGATATAAGTTTCTTTGGTTTTGCTCAGATACTTTTAGAAATTTAATTAACATAAAAAACCCTCATAAATTCAACACAATACAAATAATGAAATGAGAAGGAGTGAGAGTGTCAGGAACAAGCTAGCTACCATATTTCTTGGTGTGTTGAAAATTAGAGAATTGTTGAACAAAAGTACTGTTTCTTTCAAGCTGATGATTTGCTGGTTTTCAGACCAATATAAATTGTACCTAAGGGAAAAATGGGAGAGAACTGGATTCCTGGGCTAGTAGGAAATAATTCAGTTGGATTTTATTTTTTTTTTTCTCTTCTACACTAGAACAAGAATGAAGAAATAAGCATGCCTTATGAAACAAAATTCGGATGAAAAAAATAAAAGTCCCCACTTTGGGCCGTTGAGCATTTTTTTCTCACTTAAACTTTCTCACTGCAAATTAAATTTTAAAAAACCTTGTCCCAGTCTGAATCTTTCATAATGCTCTGCTCGTACCATCCAGTGATTCAAGGTGAGTGTTGCCTTCTTCAGACTGCTGACAGAGAAGAAAGCTCCTTTGGGAACAAAGATGGAAAGTTGTCAGGGAAAAGAAGAGCAAAAAGGGAGGACAAAGAATAAACAGAAATTTCTAGCAAGTATTTCCAGAATAATCAGCTACACCCAGGCTTATTTTTGCTGCTACACCTGGTAGTGCAAATCAAAGTTTCAGAGCTGCTTTACTTTCTGCAGAATGATCTGAAATCAAAAAGGTGTTTTCAAACTCTCAGTTTCTATTAAACTCCCCAAACCCCTCAACATGAAACTGGTGTTGTTCCTGGCAATCTGTCATTGGTACTTAACCATTATTAACAAATCGTGACAAAGAGTTTCTTTGCTGAATTACTCTGAATATTTGTGTGCTTGCTGTGCTCTGATTTTTTATTCTTTGAACTACAAGTGATTCATGATAACAATCAAGTTCACAGACTTGTCAGTAGCTCATGGTGTATTGTGTCCTTTGTACACAATAATTGGCACTGTGAATTTTTCCAAAAAAACCCAGAATCACACAGAATCGTCTGGGTTGGAAAAGACCTTGAAGATCATCTAGTCTAACCATTAACCTAACACTGACAGTTCCCAACTACACCATATCCCTCAGCGCTATGTCGACCCGACTCTTAAACACCTCCAGGGCTGGGGACTCCACCACCTCCCTGGGCAGCCCATTCCAACGCCCAACAACCCCTTCTGGAAAGAAATGCTTCCTAATATCCAGTCTAAACCTTCCCTGGTGCAACTTGAGGGCATTCCCTCTTGTCCTATCACTTACTACTTGGTTAAAGAGACTCATCCCCAGCTCTCTGCAACCTCCTTTCAGGGAGCTGTAGAGGGCGATGAGGTCTCCCCTCAGCCTCCTCTTCTCCAGACTAAACACCCCCAGTTCCCTCAGCCGCTCCCCGTACGACCTGTGCTCCAGACCCTGCACCAGCTCCGTTGCCCTTCTCTGGACACGCTCGAGTCATTCAATGTCCTTTTTGTAGTGAGGGGCCCAAAACTGAACACAG
>NW_020799091.1:25840163-25885497 GCF_003259725.1 Athene cunicularia | reverse complement strand
GTGAGGGGCCCAAAACTGAACACAGGAATCGAGGGGCGGCCTCACCAGTGCCGAGGACAGGGGTCAGATCCCTTCCCTGTCCCTGCTGGCCACGCTATTGCTGACACAAGCCAGGATGCCATTGGCCTCCTTGGCCACCTGGGCACGCTGCTGGCTCCTGTTCAGCCGGCTGTCAATCAACCCCCCCGGGTCCCTCTCTGACTGGCAGCTCTCCAGCCACTCCTCCCCAAGCCTGTAGCGCTGCTGGGGGTTGTTGTGGCCCAAGGGCAGCCCCCGGCATTTGCCCTTATGGAAACTCCTCCAGTTGGGCTCAGCCCATGGCTCCAGCCTGTCCAGGTCTCTCTGCAGAGCCTCCCTGCCCTCGAGCAGATCAACACTCCCACCCAACTTGGGGTCATCTGCAAACTGACTGAGGGTGCACTCGATCCCCTCGTCTAGATCATCAATAAAGATGTTAAACAGCAGTGGCCCCAACACCGAGCCCTGGGGGACACCACTTGTGACCAGCTGCCAACTGGATTTAACTCCGTTCACCACAACTCTCTGGGCCCGGCCATCCAGACAGTATTTTGCTCAGGGAAGCATGCAATCATCCCAGCCTCAAGCAGCTAGTTTCTCCAGGAGAATGCTGTGGTAAAATGTTTTCAGCTTTTTCATATCTCAGCACTCAATAACATCTTCTTTAATCTGTTCTCTCCAAGGAATATATACATGCAAAACTGAGAGCCTTTAGGATCGCTGACTGTTCTTTAATCTCTTAAGAGTATTTTCTGCTGCATGCCAGGGTCTGGAAACACTAAAATCTTGATCCAAGGCATTCTGCTGTTTCTATGCCTGACTCTTTCACTGCCATCTCCATCTCTTTTGATCTACCCCAGTCCTCAGCTCCACGCTCTGCCATCATGGGCATCACCTGTTCCTTGACAGCAGTGCATGCTGTCAAGAAGAAAGGAGTGGCTGCCTGTAATTTTGATTTCTGATGACAGAATCCCCTTCCTACCCATCACTTTAAAAGAAGGAACACCTGAGGATACACAAGTTGTGGGGACCTACTGCTGCTGCCTCTTGTCACCACAGACTAACACCGCCTCATGGTTGTTCCAAGGTGGATATTTGACTGCGAAGCTGCCACTCAGCAGTGCATCAGTACTGAGTGATAGTTGGGTTTTTTCCAGATCTCCTGCAGATCAGGGCTTTCATCCTGCAGGGCAGAGAATTAGTGGCCTGATACCACAGCAGAGGCCTTGAAAAGTGCATGATTCAGTGTGGGGGACTACAGGAATGAGACGGTAACAGATGAGGCAAAGGCTGGCACTGGAGACCTTATGGCTATAAACAACTGACCAGTGATCTGTGACAGAAACATAAGACTAGATTTCGACAAAACAAGTTTTGGAGAAAACAAAGAGAACAAAGAAGTGGTATCTAACAAGTAAGACAGGCAACATGCATAATAAATTCAGGTGCGACTCAGAGTTGCAGACCAGGCAAGAAAAATCACAGTGTAAAAGCATGTTAGCAAGCACAAAAATGTCACTGAATGGATCCTAGAGTGAGGAAGAAAAAACCATCAACATGAGCATCCTAATCCTCCCAGTAAATGACCCCAGATGCTGACAGCTTCCTGTAACACCCCCACCACAAACACCAGGATGAAACCAGCAAGTTTACTACCCTGAGGAGCAGAAAAAGAGTGAGTAGAAAATCAGGAAAAGGGGTAGCAAATAAGAAGTGCATGTATAACAAGTTTAACTGAATTACTATAATACTAGAACTTTTTCTGCATAGATGCATTTTTTATCTTTCTGCAACAATTACTCCTGGATTAACAATGATTCTTGAATTAGACTGGTAAGATTTTAATTATACTAACAATAAACTCTTGACTTTGTATTTAAGGTGGTTTACCTTTTTTCCCAAAACCAAGATTTTGAGTGTAACACCAGGTCCATATCACAATAAAGAACTGAGAAAAGTACTTACTGGTAATACCAGTCAACTACATCATTATGACAAGAACACATGGATGATGTCAGGAGAGCATCCACCTGTTGCAATATTCATACTGAGGTAGGCCACTGCATGAATTCCTGAAAAAAGTGCTTTGACCTTTCCCCTAAATGTTACCTGGTACAAAATGATAGATACAGAACAACTAAGTAAAACTTATGGTTATATGGAGCTGTGTATGAAGCTTTCTGCTGCTTTGCCTTCTGCAGAAACAGTCTCAGATGACATTAAAAATCAAAAACATCTCTTGGCTAACAGAGATCTGCAAGATATGAGCAGTGTATTCATCTCATCCCTGGATTTCCATAACTACATGGATGGGGTATTGTTTATTTTCCTTTCATTAAGACTATCAGACCCTATGTTTTAAGATCTGTTATTCTTAAAATATTCAGATTTAAAGCTCACAAGTCTATAGTTTAAAATGCTTGTGTTTCTTGAGTATGTGTAGACTCGAATAAAATGGCTAAATATATCAAAAGAATTGGTTTTACAGTCTATAATCCATTACTTCTGAGAGTCATCATCTATCAAAGCTTGTAGCAATTTATTAGTGTCAGAGAAAAACTGGCATTCCCCTTGTCAGAACAAATCCTGCAGACTGTTACTCAATGAAAAAGCCATCAGAGTTTCTTTAATCAGTAGACAGTACTAAATGAAGACAAAACTCAATGATGTTTTTTCCTTAGTCAGAATCTAGGGAGAAACAAAAAGGCTACAGAATGTTAATATGGGACTGCAAGGACACAGCACACTGGCGGATGCCAAATGTCAAGTGCAGCATTTATTCTATAGGCCAATGAAGTAAAAGACACCACCAGAAATGAAGGACAACTGGTCCAATTGCAAATGGTAAATGATTTACATTTTCTGAGAGTGGAAATCAGTAAGAGAGTCAAAAACGATTGGACATGTAAATGAAACAGGAAAATTAGATCTGTTACGCATACTTTGAGCTTGATCTGTTTCCTAATGATTATTTGTATTTTAGTATATAGACTATTACTTCAGTGGGGTAACTCTAAACTGATGCTGGTAATGAAATTATTTATTTATACATAGACCTGAGGAAGTTCCAAATATTGTGACTGATATATTCTGCTGTGGTATCCCTTCAGTAAATAAAATATCAATTTCTTTGGATAAAAATGAGTAGCCATAATTTACACAGTACTGTCAGCTCAATGCATATTCGTTACGATGCTTTGTAGGAATTCCTACTGACCTCTCTGAACCTTCATGTTTTTAGAGAGTCTGGCTTTCTGCAGGACCATTTTTTTAGTTGCCATTTTGACACTAATAATTCATGCAGCAGCAGAAATCTTCACTATGTTCCTCTTTCAAGACATACTTTATAAGACTTACTTTGTTATCGCTTTTCTTTTTTGTCCGTTTTTGCCTCTAGTTAAAACTAAATCCTACAAAGGGCTGACAGAATTTGAATGAGAAAAAAATCAAATCCAATCTCAGAAGATATGATTTTAACACCAGACTCAAATTAGTACTCATAAGTTTTACAAGCTTCTATCAGTAAATGAAACTCTTCTACTCTCACAGGAGAGAATTCTAACTAAATCAAGTCTTTGATTCTACTTGACTTTACTCACTTCAATAAAGCAAGGGGGAAGTTCAGTCATTTTGGCAACTTATTTGTTAGAAGACAAGTTACGTGAAGACACGTAATCAAAGGTAATAATTTGTCCTCTATTCTATTTGCTGGGTTGGGGGAGGAAAAGACTCCAGAGAAAACAAATGTGAGGGCCTTTCTCCCAGAAGATTGCTGCTGGAAGGAAACCACCACTTTTTGGCACTGAGGAGAATGTAACAACTGATATTTCTCAAAACAAACCCCAATATATGGGCTTCTTTAATTAAAAAAAAAAAAAATAAAAAGGTTAATTCTGTTTTGCTTAAATAGCTAATCTGCTTTTTACACATACACCACTGTTCCCACAATATTTTGCTCATAGGCTCAAGGTTTGGCTGAGTTGATGAATCGCATATGTGACTATTTCAAGTCTCACTATGGGTCTGATTTAGCATATTGTTCTATGGGAGATGGTGATCTTCCTCCCATCTCCCTATACCTGATCTCCAAGATGAACACCTTCATTCTTCATCTGAAAGTAGCTCTGGCAATCACTAGACCCTTTTGTGAGCTGACTCAATTCATCATAATGTGAGAAAGGAATTTTTTTAGTCTGAAAAGGAATTTTTTCTAAATTTAGCGGATTAGCTCTCATGCAAATCCATTCACTTATCTGGTTGAATGTGCAGGAAAGAGATTAAAATCAGAGATTAAATGCATTGAGCTGCTGTGGAGCCATCAGGAAAGAGATTTATTTTTCATATCGAAAGTGAATAACCTGTCATTTTCCCTTTTTCTTTTTCAGGAATAATATTATATGGTTTACAGTAAAGGGAGCCTGAGAGGTGAATCAAAGCTGTATCATATTGGTAGAAGTGCTTTTACTTTTGAAAACATATGGTAGGAAATCATGTAACATTATGAACATTACACTACATTGTGAATAAAGCTCACAGAACAACATGCCTACCTTCAAAGGCTACTTCTGAAAATGCATTGTAGAAAGTTGTGACAGACATGAAGGCCTTCTGATTGCATCTGTTATAAACAAGAGACATAATCTCATTGATTTAAGCACTTTTATTTTTTTACTGTTTCCATTTCAAACCTGAAGAAGGGGTTTTGTGCCAAAAAATCTGTTTCATTTTCCAACTGCATCAGCTGGTCTAATAAAAAAATCTCTTCTCTGAAATTCTTGTTTTGGTGGGTATGTATACTGAAGGCTGCTGATATATGCATCAAAACTACATTTATAAAATTAATCAATACAGTGACTGAGCTAAGATCATAGTATTATTTACCAATTTTTTAATCTATAATTTTAAATACTCAGTGCTACAGTTTATTCAAAATGTTAATTACTAACTAGATCTGATATCAATTATAATTTTCACAAAAATAGTTGTTGCCATAATCCTCTTTTTCAGACATGAAGACAATCTGCTAGGTATCTAAATTACGGTTGTTGATTTTACTTTGTTTAACAATAAACTGTATTCTGAATCATTCTTTTTTAATCCTTCACGTATAACTGAAGCTCAAACAATCTGATACTAAATCTTCTGATGCTAAATATATTCACAAGGATAAATCATTTTTCTTCTTCTTAGTCCATTCTGCCAGGATGTGAGAAAATAAATCTGATATAACCATGAATAATTTGAATTATTACATGTTTGGAAAACTATTAAAGTTAGGGAGATTGATTTATTTGCACAATTCAAAGGAAGCCACATTTGTGTTGCTTTTAGAAGTATGGCTCATCTCTATTCTCTTACATAAAAGTTTACCACTAAAAACAGCTCTAAAAAGTTATCAACAAGACTCATTTTGAGGAAAAAAAAAAAAAAAAAAAAAAAAAAAAAAAAAAAAAGTATTTCTAAAGTTACTGTGTCATAAAATGTAAAGAGTCATGTTTTAATTAGACTTAAATGTAACTGTGGTACAAAAATAGATCAACATCTAAAATCAGATTGTATGAAGTTACAGATGTATGAAAATCAATTTGGGGGATTAATAATTACATTTGGAAACAAAATAATTATATGCTGTAATTACAGTGTTAAACTACTGACTTCATTCAAATGCTCATAAAGGAGAAGAAAGCACATGCATTCAAAAGGTTTTTCAAACATTATTAAGTCTAGAGAAGTCTGATTTGATCATGGGCTCCATTCTGCTAGCCTTCCTCATGGCAATCCATTTATTATAAGGGACTCTTCCAAGACTAAACCTTTCAGCCTGGATGAAAGCATTAGTCTTTGTTTCATAGAGCATTATTATCTAATTGTGTATGTGTTTGTATTATTGCTTAATATGAAAATGACACATTTTTCTATGCATATATTTGGTTTTGACATTTTGGGCCCTATATTATATTTTCAGTCATCATTTTGATACCTTGTATTAACATTTAAGATAAGAACATTATAGTTATCTGAAAAAGACATTAAGTGCAGATGGAAATACAGATAAATACAGTTAGAAGCTATATTCAAGCTACGCAGGAACTTGCAAATACTGGGTTTTTAAATGATGCCTGTATTACAGACGTGAGAGCCTTTCCTAGTTTTCATGTTGAGGTGCATACTCTAATAGCATCTCGCATCTCACTCTCCAAAGGAGGAGCCATCATAGTTTTTACTGTAGTCAGGGACCATGATTCCAGGATATGTTACGATATGCATTAATCAGTAAGACTAAATGTAATCTATATGACTAGCAGGAGCTATTCTATTTCCTTGTGGGAGAACTTAATGTTCTAACATAAAACCAGCTTTCAAGACAAATTCAGCATGGAATCTAGATCTCATTAACTTCCCACTGATCATTAGAAAGCGTATGAATCAGTGGAATTTAAAATTAAGACTACTGAATACACTGAATTCAGAGCGATTATGCTATATACTATAGTTATAGTATGAAAGAGTATAATAGTATTATTATATTGCAGTATAGTATAACAATACACTACACTGTTTGGAGAGTGGAGCTAAACAAGACTATAAACTCCTTTAAGCCACTGAAAAAAAAAATTCCAAAGAACCAAGAAAAAAATAAAAGTGTTTAGCCCACCTCACAGCTTGTCTTTTACAGGCATCTTTCCGGCCTACATACCAGCTGTTGAGCTTTTGCCCTCCTGAGATCTAACTAAAACATTTCTCCTGTTTTGTCGGAGCCTTTCTTTACAAGATGATGACAGAAATTAGCAGAAATGGGGATGCATAGAGAAAGAAAGGCCCATTGCTGGAAACTATTAGTAGTGCTTATATCTGGTATTACATCCATTTCATCCTCCAAGTGCATCTTCAGTGGACTGTCTTTATTAACTTAACTTCAAAGGTTTTTCTAACCAGAGGCTGAAATGAAACATCACTTTACCCCCATACTCATAGCTCCCACCCCCATCATCTGAATTTCTCTTAATGGGTTCTCCTTGAAACAGGTAGTTAAACATCTTTATTGATGATACAGAGGACAGGCTTGGGGAGGAGTGGCTGGAGAGCTGCCAGTCAGAGAGGGACCTGGGGGTGTTGATTGACAGCCGGCTGAACAGGAGCCAGCAGTGTGCCCAGGGGGCCAAGAAGGCCAATGGCATCCTGGCTTGTGTCAGCAATAGAGTGGCCAGCAGGGACAGGGAAGGGATCTGACCCCTGGACTCGGCACTGGTGAGGCCGCCCCTCGATTCCTGTGTTCAGTTTTGGGCCCCTCACTACAAAAAGGACATTGAATGACTCGAGCGTGTCCAGAGAAGGGCAACGGAGCTGGTGCAGGGTCTGGAGCACAGGTCGTACGGGGAGCGGCTGAGGGAACTGGGGGTGTTTAGTCTGGAGAAGAGGAGGCTGAGGGGAGACCTCATCGCCCTCTACAACTCCCTGAAAGGTGGTTGCAGAGAGCTGGGGATGAGTCTCTTTAACAAGGTAATAATGGATAGGACAAGAGGTAATGGCCTCAAGTTGCACCAGGAAAGGTTTAGACTGGATATCAGGAAGCATTTCTTTCCAGAAGGGGTTGTTGGGCGTTGGAATGGGCTGCCCAGGAAGGTGGTGGAGTCCCCATCCCTGGAGGTGTTTAAGAGTCAGGTCGACATAGCGCTGAGGGATCTGGTGTATTTGGGAACTATCTGCATTAGGTTAATGGTTGGACTGGATGAACTTCAAGGTCTTTTCCAATATAGCTGATTCTGTAATTCTGTGAATACAGAGATGTTTTCATTATTGCTGAACAGTGCTTAGTCAGAGTCAAGACTTTTTCTGATTCTCACACCTCCCACCAATGAGTGGGTTGGGGGTGCCCAAGGAGTTGAGAGGGGACACAGCTGGGACAGCTGACTCCAACTGACCAAAGGGATATTCCATACCATATGGTGTCATGCTTAGCATATCAAGCTGAGAGGAAGAAGAAGGAAGAGGGGGACATTCAGAGTGATGGCATTTGTCTTCCTAAGTAGCCATTTCCAAGGAGCCCTGTTTTCCTGGAGATGGCTGAACACCTGCATGCCTATGGGCATTAGTGAAAGAATTCCTGGTTTTGCTTTGTTTGCACACATGGCTTTTGGTTTTCCTATTAAACTAAATCTCAACTCATGAGTTTTCTCACTTTTACTCTTATTCTATCCCCCAATGTACTAGGGCAGAGTGAGTTGGCTGTGTGGTGCTTAGCTGCCAACTGCAGTTAAACTATGACATATGCTAAGGAATTTCTTTCAGTGTCTTCATTTTTAAGTTTTGTGGTAATAAAACAGTGACTGATCAAAAATTGAATACATAGTGTTTGGGTTGAAGGGAGCTTCCACGGAAAAAGTTTAAAACTGTAGGGGAGGGATAAACAGAAGAGAGGAAGGAAAAGCAAGCCCTGAAGACCAATTACTCTAATGATAAAAGAATTATGTGGAATGCAGAATGCCGTGAACATAGAGGTTTGGCCGTTGAAGGTTTGAAGATTTCAAGACCATCTAAGGAACCTGAAGGTGTACAAGTCCACAGGACCTGATGAGATGCCTCCGCAAGTCCTGAGGGAACAGATGGATTAAGTGGTAAACCACTATCCACGATATTTGAGACGTCATGGCAGTCTGGTGAAGTTCCCCCTGACTGTAAAAGGAAATACATAAACCATAATTTAAAAAAAAAAAAAAAAAAAAAAAAAAAAAAAGACCCAGGGAACTACAGGTCAGTCAGTCTCACCTCTGTGCCTGGCAAGATCACGGAGCAGATCCTCCTAGAAACTGCTAGGGCATGTGGGATATAAGGAGGTGATTGGTGACAGATAGCATGGCTCCACTAAGGGCAAATCACACCTGTTAAATTTGGTGGCCTTCTATGACAGGATTACTGCATTTCTGGATAAGGGAAAAGCAACTGACATAAACTGGACTTGTGCAACAGTTTTGACACTGTTCTGCATGACATCCTTGATTCTAAATTGGAGAGACATGGATTTGATGGATGGACCACTTGGTGGATAAGGAGTTGGCACTCAGAGCGTTGCAGTCAATGGCTTGATGTCCAAGTGGAGAGCAGGGATGAGTGGCATTCCTGAGGTCAGTATTGGGACCAGTGTTGTTTAACAACATTGTCAGTGACATGAACAGTGGGATTGAGTGCAGCCTCAGCAAGTTTGCCAATGACACCCAGCTGTGTGGAGTGGTCAACATGCTGGCAGGAAGGGATGTACCATCCAGAGAGACTTGGACAGACTTGAGAGGTGGGCCGATGCAAACCTCATGAGGTTCAACAAGGCCAAGAGAAAGGTCCTGCATGTAAGTCGGGACAACCCCAAGCACAAACACAGGCTGAGCAATGAGTGGATTGAGAGCAGTCTTGTGGAGAAGGACTTGGGGAACTGGTGGATGATAAACTGAATATGAGACAGCAGTGTGCTCTCAGCTCAGAAAGCCAACTTTATCCTGGGCTGCATCAAAAGAAGTGTGACCAGCAGGTCAAGAGAGGTGATTCTCCCACTCCACTCTCATGACATTGCACCTGGAGTACTGTGTTCAGCTCTGGGGCCCCCAACATAAAAAGGACATGAACCTACTCAAGCAAGTCCAAAGGGGCGCACAAAGATGATCAGGGGGCTGGAGCACCTTCACTATTAGTACAGGCTGAGAGAGTTGGGGTTTTTCAGCCTGGAGAACAGAGAAACCTTGTAGCCACCTTTCAGTACTTAAAGGGGACTATAGGAAAATGAGGAGGGACTCTTTCTCAGGGAGTGTAGTGATAGGATGAGGGGTAACGGTTTTAGACTGAAAGAGGGTAGATTTCCTATTAGATATAAGGAAGGTATTATTTCTTGTGAGGTGGTGAGATACTGGCACAGATTGCCCAGAGAAGCTGTGGCTGCCCCGTCCCTGGCAGTGTTCAAGGCCAGGTTGGACGGGGCTTTGAGCAACTTGATCTAGTGGAAGGTGTCCCTGCCTGTAGCAGGGGGTTTGGAACTAAATGATCTTTAAGGTCCATTCAAGCCCAAACCGCTCTATGAATCTATGATTCTGTTTAGGGCTCAGATTGTATCTACTACTTTGTGGAAAACTTCTTTCTTTCTTCCTTTCTTCCTTCCTTTCTTTTTCTTTCTTTCTTTCTTTCTTTCTTTCTTTCTTTCTTTCTTTCTTTCTTTCTTTCTTTCTTTCTTTCTTTCTTTCTTTCTTTCTTTCTTTCTTCTTTCTTTCTTTCTTTCTTTCTTTCTTTCTTTCTTTCTTCCTTTCTTTTTCTTTCTTTCTTTCTTTCTTTCTTTCTTTCTTTCTTTCTTTCTTTCTTTCTTTCTTTCTTTCTCCTTTTTTTCTTTTTTTTTCTTTTTTTCTTATTTTTTAAAGTGGATGAGAAATGGAAATGTTTTTGAAGTCTTGAAAGTTGCAATGGGATAAGAATTATGACTGTCTGTCCTCAATAATTTGCCCATCACTGTGCCATTGACATATGAGCATTGTCTTAGAAGACATCATCCTGAAACCTTTTAAAGCCATTCATTTTATTTTAAAGTCATAAAATCCTTTGGTTTTATCTCCCATCTCAGATGTAAACAGTGCTTTTAGAGACAGAACCAGGCCAATTTGAAACATTTTGTTCTCATAGTCAGGAGGGACTAAATTTAAAAGTGTTAGGGAGCCAACACCTGCTACAAATAAGAGATAGGCCCACTTTCATACCCTAAATTTATTTTTCAGTTCATATGGGAGATAAAAGAAATACAAGACTCGCTCCCCTCCTCTCACCAGGCAGAAGGAGGGCATGTGGGGGACAGGGGGGAATGGAGTCAGGTCTTTCCTCAGAAAGGCAAGCGAAAACCTTCTTGGCCACCCACAACCTTCCCAGTTGTCATTATACAATAGGTATGATGCTTTGGAACTAGATGGCCAGCCAAATGAAGATGGAAACAAGGACCCATCTGGTGAGTCATCCACAGCTTGTCCCTCAGCCCCATGACTTGCTACTTCTGGAAATACAACACTGCAGAGCGGGACCAGTCCCAGAGATTCCTGGAATGTTTGGGAGACAACATGTTGATGCAGCTGGTGAGAGAATCGACCAGAGAAGTTGCCCTGCTGGACCTCCTCTTTGTGAACAGAGAAGGACTGGTGGATGATGTGGCAGTTGGAGGATGACTAGGGCACAGTGATTGTGTAATTATAGAGTTCTCTCTTCTTAGAGAGGCCACTAGAGGGGAAGCAGAACTGACATCCTGGACTTCCAAAGGGATGACTTTGACTTGTTTAGGCACAAGCTTGACAGGATCTCTTGGGAGACAATCCTGAAGGGTATAGGGGTCCAGGAAGGCTGGGCACTTTTTAAGAAGGAAATGTTAATGGCTCAGGAGCAGGCTGTCCCCAGGTGCTCTAAGAAAAGCTGGCAACAGAGACCACCCTGGCTGAACAGGGAGCTTTGGCTGCAACTCAGGGACAAAAGGACAGTTTACGGCCATTGGAAGAAGGGGCTAGCCACAAACAGTGATTACAAAGATGATGTGAGGCTCTGCGGGGTGGAAATCAGGAGGGCTAAAGCCCAGCTAGAAATTAATATGGCTTCCACAATCAAGGACAATAAGAAATGTTTCTGTAAGTATGTCAGTAGCAAAAGAAAGACCAGGGAGAGCATCCATCCCCTGCTAGATGCAGAAGAAAACATGATAACAAGTGATGAGGAGAAGGCTGAGGTGCTTAATGCCTTTTTGCCTCAGTCTTTAATAACAAGACTAGTTGTATTGAGGGAATCCAGCCTCCTCAGCCAGAAGACAGAGATTGGGAGAATGATCCCCCCGCAATCCTGGAGACCATAGTCAGTGACCTTCTGCATCACACAGACACACACAAGTCTATGGGACTGGATGGGATACACCCGAGGGTGCTGAAGGAGCTGGCTGGGGGGCTCACCAAGCTGCTTTCCATCATTTACCAGCAGTCCTGGCTGACCGGGGAGGTCCTGACTGATTGGAAATTGGCCAATGTGACACCCATCTATAAAAAGGGTCAGAAGGATGATGTGCAAAATTACAGGCCTGTCAGCTTGATGTCGGTGCCAGGGAAGCTGATGGAGCAGCTCATCCTGAGTACTATCATTCAAGATGTACAAGACAACCAGATGCTCATGCCCAGTCAGCATGGGTTTATGAAAGGCAGATCCTGCTTGACAAACCTGATCTTCCTCTACAACAGGGCGACCTGCTTATTGGATGAGGGAAAGGCTGTGGATGTTATCTACCTTGACTTTAGTAAGGCTTTTGACACCGTTTTCCCAAAGCGTTCTCCAGGCAAAAATGGCTGCTTGAGCTTTGGACAATCGCACACTTCGCTGGGTAAAAAAATGGATGGATGACCAGGCCCAGAGAGTTGTGGTAAATGGAGTTAAATGTGGTTGTTGGCTGGTCATGAGTGGTGTCCCCCAGGGCTCGGTTTTGGGGCCACTCCTGTTTAACATCTTTATTGATGATCTGGAGGAGGGGATCGAGTGCACCCTCAGTCAGTTTGCAGATGACCCCAAGTTGGGTGGGAGTGTTGATCTGCTCGAGGGTAGGGAGGCTCTGCAGAGAGACCTGGACAGGCTGGAGCCATGGGCTGAGGCCAACTGGAGGAGTTTCCATAAGGCCAAATGCCGGGGGCTGCCCTTGGGCCACAACAACCCCCAGCAGCGCTACAGGCTTGGGGAGGAGTGGCTGGAGAGCTGCCAGTCAGAGAGGGACCTGGGGGTGTTGATTGACAGCCGGCTGAACAGGAGCCAGCAGTGTGCCCAGGGGGCCAAGAAGGCCAATGGCATCCTGGCTTGTGTCAGCAATAGCGTGGCCAGCAGGGACAGGGAAGGGATCTGACCCCTGTACTCGGCACTGGTGAGGCCGCCCCTCGATTCCTGTGTTCAGTTTTGGGCCCCTCACTACAAAAAGGACATTGAATGACTCGAGCGTGTCCAGAGAAGGGCAACGGAGCTGGTGCAGGGTCTGGAGCACAGGTCGTACGGGGAGCGGCTGAGGGAACTGGGGGTGTTTAGTCTGGAGAAGAGGAGGCTGAGGGGAGACCTCATCGCCCTCTACAGCTCCCTGAAAGGAGGTTGCAGAGAGCTGGGGATGAGTCTCTTTAACCAAGTAATAAGGGATAGGACAGGAGGGAATGGCCTCAAGTTGCACCAGGGATGGTTTAGACTGGATATTAGGAAGCATTTCTTTCCAGAAGGGGTTGTTGGGTGTTGGAATGGGCTGCCCAGGGAGGTGATGAGTCCCCATTCCTGAAGTTGTTCAAGAGTACGGTCGACATAGCACTTAGCGATATGCTGTATTTGGGAACTGTCAGTGTTAGGTAAATGGTTGGACTTGATCTTCAAGTTCCCTTCCAACCTAGTTGATTCCGTGCTTCTGTGATTCTTCAGTTAAGAAGAAAAGGAGGGTAATTGTAGTAGGTTACTCTGTTTGGAGGGGTACAGAGTGTCCCATATGTTGACCAGATCTGTAACATATAGAGGTCTGCTGCCTCCCTGGGGCTCGAGTTTCCCCAGCAGAGAGGGGGAAGGGATCTCCAGCCGGTTTATTCATACCATGCTGATGTCAGGTCTGGAGTGGGACTGCGGGAAGCTTTTTCCTTTGTGGCTTTGGTGACGGGGAGCATTGCTAGCCAGCTGTCTGTAACCATTGCGATATTTCTTTGTATATCTTTAGTCTTGTTTACTGTTATTGCTGTTTTTTGTTGTTATCATTGTTACTGTTGTTGTTCAGATTGTTTATTACACTGTTGTATTAATTTTCTTCTTATTTTAACCCGGGGTTTGTGCCTCACTTCCAGCCTGACTGGCTGAGGGTGGGATAGGGGCAAAAGCAATATGTTCTCCCGTCCCTGCAGGGCTTAAAACTACCACAGCCCATTTGGCACACCAACATGGGGCACAAGAGGGTTGAAATAAGAATCAAAAAGAGACAGACCCTCACCCGAGTGTATTAGAGCAATCTGGTGCATATAATTTCTCTGTTTGTATTTGTACTGTTTGGTAAGAAAATGTTTGCAATGCTGGCTCACTTGCTTGCGTGGTGGGGCTGCATTAATCCTTATATCCAGTGTATGATCCCTGTGGTGGCGTTTGTTATCAGTGGAAAATATATAAAGGGTCTTATGTTGTTATACTGGCTATTGAATGCTTATGCTGCCTTTGTATCGCTGTGCGTGGGGGCGGGCTGGTACCTGTTTGCTGTTTGGGCTTTTGTTAGGGGTCTCACCCCCTCTGTGGGTGAGCCAGGGGAAGAGATCCTCTCGGCTTTGGGGAGTTTCAGTTATTCTTGGAGCCTGCAGGCCAGTGTGATTGTGGCACTATGCCTTCTGAATGCCTGCCTGATTTCAGTTTTGGCCATGCATCATTTCTCTAACAACAGCAGTGCCCGGAAACCTGCCCCGAGGCCAGATAATAGTGAGTGGCAAGGGGTGTGGGAAAAGATGGGCAAAGGCCTGAGTCGGTGGGCACCCCCAATGCTTTGGAATTTCACTCCTGAGCAAATGCAGAGACCTGAGAAGCTGATGGAGTGCTTAGAAAGGGTGTGTTACCAAGATGGCAAAACCCAGGAGACACAAATCACTGCAATGTGTTGGGGACTTGCCCATGCGTACCGTGTCCTCTTTAATACCACCCACTGCCCTCAAAGGGAAGAAAAGGCCACACAAACAATATCAGAACCGGGGGCACAGGCAGAGCTAGTCTCAGTCGCCTCCACCAGCACAGCGACTGAGCCAGAGAGCCAGGCAGTGCCAGTGTCAGTCGCCCCGATACAGAAAACAAAATATACCAGAAAGTCAGTTCACAAAGTGAGGGATGGGGATGAGCCAGGCCCATCAGGGGAACAGGAGGAAGGACCAGAGGTGATTGTCTAATCTCTGTCCCCGGCTGAGCTGCGAGATATGCGGAGAGATTTCGGCCGCCTGGGAGGTGAGCAGATTTGCACCTGGCTGCTCCGATGCTGGGACAATGGAGCCAGTGCTTTTGAGATGGAGGGGAGAGAGGCCAAGCATCTGGGATCTTTGGCCAAGGATGCTGGCATTGATAGGGAGATAGGGAAATAGGCTCAAACCCTCAGCCTTTGGAAGCGACTCCTGTTCAGTGTGAGGGAGAGGTACCCCTACAAGGATGATTTCCTATGTCAGCTGAGCAAATGGACCAGCATTGAGAAAGGCATCCAGAACCCCAGGGAACTGGCTGTGTTTGAGATGATCTATGGTGATCTGAATGATGAGCAGTCACCCATGGACCCAGATCAGGCCCCTTGCACACACCTGATGTGGTGAAAGTTCCTGAAGAGTGCACCAGAAGCACACTTGAAAGCATTGGCAATAGTGTCCTGGTGGACAGACACCCAGACTCTAACAGTGGATGGAGTGGTTGGCAAGCTCTGGCAATATGAGGGAAATCTCCCCTCATCTCAACATTCCCTGGTTTCAGCTGCGGAGGAACTGTCTCAGAGGGTCCAGAAAATGGAAGAGGACATGTCCTACGTTCCACCTGCACAGGCTGATGTCTCAGCCATTAGAAGTAAACGTTTCCCCACCCAAGAGAAAGGCAGCAGAAGGTACACACCACGAGGCACCCTGTGGTTTTTCCTCCACAACCATGGAGAAAACATGAGGAGGTGGAATGGACAGCCCACTGCTGCCCTAGCTGCATGAGTAGAGCAGCTGAAAGGGAAGGCCATAATGAAAGGGGAGTCCTCCAAGAAGAGCGCAGCTCCAGTGTCCAATTGGAAATCCTCCAGACAGAACAGAATGGCCAATGTTATGTCTGATCCTCTTGAGGGGACCAGTAAATAATTCTTACAAGAAGTGAGTTATACTGAGCAGGATTAGAGGGGCCCTGCTTCCAGCCAGGTGGAGGAAAGGGACAATCGGATTTACTGCACAGTGTGGATCCGATGGCCTGGCACGTCAGACTCACAAGAGTATAAGGCTTTTGTGGACACTGGCGCACAGGGCACCCTGATGCCATCGAGCTACAGTGGGATTGAATCCATCTGCATCTCTGGAGTAACAGGGGGATCCCAACAGCTGACCCTACTGGAAGCTGAAGTGAGCCTGACTGGGAAGGACTGGCATAAGCACCCCATTGTGACTGGCCCAGATGCCCCGTGCATCCTGGGCATAGACTATCTCAGGAGAGGGTACTTCAAAGACCCCAAAGGGTACCGGTGGGCTCTTGGTGTAGCTGCCCTGGAGGAGGTTGAACAGTTGTCCACCTTACCCGGCCTCTCAGAGGATCCCTCAGTGGTGGGGCGGCTTAAGGTTGAGGAGCAGCGAGTGCCGATTGTTACCAGGACAGTGCATCGGAGGCAGTACCGCAGTAACCGAGATTCCCTGGTCCCCATCCATCAGCTGATCTGTCAAATAGAAAGCCAGAAGGTGATCAGCAAAATTCACCCTTCAACAGTCCTATATGGCCAGTGAGAAAGCCTAATGGCGAGTGGAGGCTAACTGTGGACTACCGTGGCCTGAATGAAGTTACGCCAGCAATGAGTGCTGCAGCGCCGGACATGCTAGAGCTCCAGTATGAACTGGAGTCAAAGGCAGCCAAGTGGTATGCCACGACTGACATTGCTAACGCATTCTTCTCCATTCCGATAGCGCCAGAGTGCAGGCCACAGTTTGCGTTCACTTGGAGAGGCATCCAGTACACCTGGAATCGATTGCCCCAGGGGTGGAACCACAGCTCCACCATTTGCCACGGACTGGTCCATACTGCACTGGAGAAAGGTGGGGCTCCAGAACACCTGCAGTACATTGATGACATCATTGTATGGGGGGACACAGCTCAGGAAGTCTGTGAGAAAGGGAAGAAGATAACTTAAATCCTCCTGAAGGCCAGCTTTGCCATTAAGCAAAAGAAAGTCAAGGGGCCTGCAAGGGAAATTCAATTCCTAGGAATAAAATGGCAAGATGGGCATCACCACATCCCAGTGGAGGTGATAAACAAGATAACAGCCATGGCCCCACCAACCTCTAAAAAGGAGACTCAGTCTTTCGTGGGTGCTGTGGGGTTCTGGAGGATGCACATCCCGAACTACAGCCTGATTGTGAGCCCTCTCTAACACATAACCCGTAAGAAGAACGATTTTGAATGGGGCCCTGAGCAACAACAATCCTTTGAACAAATTAACTGGGAGATTGCCCAAGCAGTAGCCCTCGGGCCAGTCTGGGAAGGGCAGGAGGTTAAGAACATGATCTACACCGCAGCCGGGGAGAATGGCCCTACCTGGAGCCTCTGGCAGAGAGCACCTGAGGAAACCCGAGGCTGACCTCTAGGCTTTTGGAGCCGGGGATACAAAGGCTCTGAAGCTAATTACACACCGAGAAGGAGATACTGGCAGTGTACAAAGGAGTTCAGGTGGCCTCAGAAGTGGTCGGCACTGAAACACAGCTCCCCAACAGGCACCCCAACTGCTGGTGCTGGGATGGATGTTCAAAGGAAAAGCCTCCTCCATGCATCATGCAACCGATGCCACGTGGAGTAAATGGGTTGCGTTGATAACACAACGGGCTCGAATAGGGAACCCCAGCCGCCCAGAGATACTAGAGGTGATTACGAACTGGCCAGAGAGCAAAGATTCCAGGATGTCACCAGAACAGGAGGTGACACGTGCTAAGGAGGCCCCACCATATAACGAGCTGCCGGATGAGGAGAAGCGATATGCCCTGTTCACTGATGGGTCTTGTCGCATTGTGGGAAAACATCGACAGTGGAAGGCTGTTGTATGGAGTCCCACACGACGAGTCACTGAAGCTGCTGAGGGACAGGGTGAATCGAGCCAGTTTGCAGAGGTGAAAGCCATCCAGCTTGCTTTGGATATTGCTGAGCGGGAAAAGTGGCCAAGGCTCTACCTCTACACCAACTTGTGGGCAGTGGCGAATACCCTGTGGAAATGGCGGCAGCAATGGAAGCAGAACAACTGGCAACGTAAGGGTAAAACTGTCTGGGCTGCTAAGGTGTGGCAGGATATTGCAGCCCGTGTGGAAAACCTCGTTGTGAAGGTGCGCCATGTGGATGCCCATGTACCCAAGAGTCGGGCCACTGATGAACATCGACACAACCACCAGGCAGACCAAGCTGCTCAGATTAGAGTGGCTTAGGTGGACTTGGACTGGCAGCGCAAAGGTGAACTGTTCATAGCCCGGTGGGCCCATAAGACCTCGGGCCACCAAGGTAGAGATGCAACATACAGGTGGGCTTGAGATCGAGAGGTGGACCTTACCATTGACACCATTGCAGAGATCATCCACGGATGTGAGACGTGTGCTACAATTAAACATGCCAAATGGGTGAAACCCCAGCGAAATGGAGAGCGATGGCTGAAATATAGATATGGAGAGGCCTGGCAGATCGACTACATCACACTGCCACAGACCCGCCACAGGAAGCGTCACGTGCTCACAATGGTGGAAGTAACCACTGGGTGGCTGGAAGCTTACCCAGTGCCCCATGCCACCATCCTGGGCCTTGAAACCCAAGTCCTGTTGTGACACAGCACCCCAGAGAGAATTAAGTCAGACAATGGGACCCACTTCTGAAACAACCTCATAAATGCCTGGGCAGAAGAACACGGCATGGAGTGGGTCTACCATATCCCCTACCATGCACCAGCCTCTGGGAAGATCGGGCGCTACAATGGACTGTTAAAAACCACATTGAAAGCACTGGGAGGTGGCACCTTCAAAGACTGGGACATGCATCTAGCAAAGGCCACCTGGCTAGTCAACACAAGAGGATCTGCCAGTCGAGCTGGCCCGGCTCAGTTGAGACCTCCACGTGCTGTAGATGGGGATAAAGTCCCTGTGCTGCGCATGAGGAATATATTGGGAAATATGGTCTGGTTTAGTCCTGCGCCAGGCAAAGGCAAAAACAAACCCATCCATGGGATTGCTTTTGCCCAAGGACCTGCGTGTACCTGGTGGGTGATGCAGGACAATGGAGAGGTCCGATGTGTACCACAGGGGGACTTGATTCTGGGTGAGAACATGCTGTGAATTTGTAAATTGTTATTTTGTTATTGTTAACTGCTAAATGGCAGCTGGACTTGACACAGATGGTATAAAGGGGTGAATTATGTCCTGGTTCAGCTGGGATAGGGTTAAGTTTCTCCAGCAGAGACGGGGAAGGGATCTCCAGCCAGGTTATTCATACCATACTGACGTAAGGTCTGGTGCGGGAGTACGGGAAGCTTTTTTCTTTGTGGCTTTGGTTACGGGGAGCACGCGAGCGAGCTGTCTGTTTCCATTACGGTATTTCTTTGTATATCTTTTGTCTTGTTTACTGTTATTAGTGTTTGTTGTTGTTATCATTACTACTGTTGTTGTTCAGATTGTTTATTACACTGTTGTATTAAATTTCTTCTTATTTTAACATGGGGTTTTTGCCTCACTTCCAGCCTGACCGGCTGAGGGTGGGGGAGGGGCAAAGGCAACGTGGTCTCCAGTCCCGGCAGGGCTTAAAACTACCACACCCAGTCAGCATGCGTTTGTGAAAGGTAGGTCCTGCCTGACAAACCTGATCTCCTTCTATGAAAAGATGACCTGACTATTGGACAAGGTAAAGGCTGTGGATATTGTCTACCTAGATTTTTGAAAAGCATTTAACACAGTTCCCCATAGAATTCTCATAGAAAAACTGGCTGCCCATGGCCTGGATGAGCAAATGGTCTGCTGGGTCAAGCACTGGCTGGATGGACAGTCCCAGAGAGTGGTGGTCAGTGGATCTGAATCCAGCTGGTGGTCGGTCACAAGTGGTGTTCCTCAGGGCTCGGTGTTGGGACCATTTCTGTTCAACATCTTTACTGATGATCTTGATAAGGACACAGAGTGTATCATCAGTAAGTTCACAGACGACCCCAAGTTATGTGGGAGTGTCAATCTCCATGAGGATAGGGAGGCTCTACAGAGAGACTTGGAAAGACTGGATCAGTGGGCCAATGTTAATGGGATGAGCTTCAACAAGGCCAAGTGCTGGTTCCTGCACTTGGGCCACAACAACCCCCTGCATGGCTACAGGCTTGGGGAGGTGTGGCTGGAGAGCTGTCTGGAAGAAAAGGATCTGGGGGTTCTAATTGACAAGCAGCTGAACATGAGCCAGCAGTGTGCCCGGGTGGCCAAGAAAGCCAACGGCATCCTGGCTTGGATTAGAAATAGTGTGGCCAGCAGAAGTAGGGAGGTGACAGTCCCCCTGTACTCTGCACTGGTGAGGCCACACCTGGAGTATTGTGTCCAGTTTTGGGCACCTTAATATGAGAGAGATACCGAGGTGCTGGATCGAGCGCAGAGGAGGGCAACGAAGCTGGTGAAGGGCCTGGAGAATAAATCCCATGAGGAGCGATTGAAGGAGCTGGGACTGTTCAGTTTGAGGAGGAGAAAGCTGATGGGAGACCTCATCACTCTCTGCAACTACCTGAAAGAACTTTGTAGAGAGGTTGGTGCTGGTCTCTTCTCACAGGTGATTAGTGACAGAACAGGGGGAACTGCTTTAAACTGCAACAGGGGAGGTTTAGACTGGACATTAGGAAAAAAATTTTCACAGAAAGAGTGATCAGACAGTGGAATGGGCTGCCCAGGGAGGTGGTGGAGTCACCATCCCTGGATGTGTTTAAGGTTCATTTAGATGAGATGTTGGGGGATATGGTAGGGGAGAACTTTGTAGAGTAGGGCTGATAGTTGGACTCGATTATCCCAAGGGTCTTTTCCCACCTCAATGATTCTGTGATTCTGTGACACGGTAAATCTCCAATAGACTGCTTGTCAGTTTCTAGGGGAAAACATACATAAACAATACTAGGAGAACAACATAAACAATACTAGGAGAGCAGAGTATAATGATAAGGAAAGAGTAATTCTTTCAATGGATTATTGCTAAGGGACAGTCTAAATTTTTAAGCATTTTGAGATGGAATTTCTTTATACCCAGACTGGTTGAAATGTAGAATCAAACTACATAAATCTGTTTCAGAAGAAACTGAATATAGAGAAGGAAAAATTCAGAGGCTGTACCAACATGTTTGATTCAGAGATGTAGCTGATGAGATCAGACTTATATTTGTACTTCTCAGGAACGATGGGGGTCAGTGAATCATGACATTTCTCTTCTGGCAATGAAATGTACATTTAGTTCTATTGTATGCCCAGAATAAGATTTTAAAACATTGCATGTTTTCTTCTGGTTCTCCACGCAAGAGCAAGCGTCACACTGAGAGGACTGACTCCTTAGGTCATTAATAAGCAGAAAAATATATTTTAGATATAATTTGAAACTTCACTGTTAAAAATATTAGGTTTTTACTCATTTATTTAAGCTTTTTTTTTTTTTTTTTAATCTTTCGTTTTTATATTTTCTTGTATACAGGGCTCTTATGGAGCAACACAGTCCAAAAAAAGACTGAATAACAAATCCAGCTGCACACAATCACAATGCTTTATTACCCTTCCTAGGTCCCTCCCTGAAATACTCTTCTGCCAAGATGTCTACCAAAATGAGAACATTTAGTTAACAGGTTTTCTATGATCACATTCATCATGCTGATGGGTTAATATTTATTCTTGTATTCTTCCTATCCATTCAATTTATCCACCTGGAAGGCATACTCCAGATAACTTTAATACAGGGATGATGATACAGGCTTCAGTGAAATGTCTAGAAGCATAGAGAGGATCCTGGATACGTGCCCAGGTTACTAGCGTATGCTGACATCAATAGTGAATATCATTATTGCTGTTGTTTTTCATGCTAGCCATATTTAAGCTGGCATTGTTATGACAACATGCAATATATTTGTATGTTTTACTCCACTGTAAATAAAATCTCTGAGCCTTCAAGACAGAGATAATCGCTTTCTTAGGTATTAGTAGAGAATCTAGCTTTGACCTCTAGGAACTACCATACTACTTCTAGTGCTACTGCTGCTACTAAGAAGCACAAGAAGAAGCTTAAAATCTCAACAACACTACCTAACAAGGAAACAAGACAGGAAATAATGGAAATCCAGTCTGAGGGCACCCAGGCAGTACTATTAGACTAGATGGAAATTATCTGTACAGATTTTCATTTTATTGGATGCATCATAGTCTCCTGTCAGCAATTTCAGAAACTCCTGGAGTTGTCTCTTACAGTGAAGTTTCTGGATGACATCTGTTTAAGCAGTATTGGAAATAAAATATGTTATTTGTTTTCCTGCTATTCTAACAATAGCCTTGGTAACATGCGAATTACATGGTTTGCAGACATAAAAAATCAAAGCAGATGACATCTCTGCCTGCTTGCTGCTTAAACTTTGCAGCCATAACAGTTAATGATCCTGTTCCATCAATTTTAAATTATAAGGCTCTTCTGCTTGGAGCTGTTCTTCATTATTATTAACCTCTTTTTTGGAGGTCAACAAACAAAACAGATATTTGGTTTAAAACTGAATTGCTGAAGTGATACTTAATGCAGCAGAAACTCAGAGTATTCCTCATCAAAGTAAAGAAAGCTGGTCTATGAGACTCCATATTTCATGTTCTGAGTCCAAGGGAGCCTTTGTATCTTGGCTGTCCTTTCCCACCAATAATTTTGTCATGACCTGGTTTTCATCAGGTTTGTAAAACCAGGCTCACACACAGCTCCTGCAGACTCCCTCTAACTGCGGTGGAGTTTTACCATGTATTCATCCCATTTTATGCAGACTCAAAATTAGGCTCATATTTCACGGTATTATAAAGAGGCAAACAGGCTGGCTTCATAGGGCCATTCAGAAGTCCTTTGCATTGGCTCTTTGGCTGTAATTTTGGTTTATGAGAGTTGTTACACAGTTTGGCAAGTTAAACATTACAATTCTGCTCCCGACTTCTCAATCTCATGGCTATCAATATGAAGAGCTAATTAAAATAGAAAAATCAGATCTTAGCTACGTATAGAAACGTGTGCTTCCACATTCTACTTTGTAATGCCTAGATTTCAACTTGGATGACAATGACATATTATCTAAAACATATTCTCATGCTTTCTAAAAAGTATCATTAGACATTAGAGCTGGCTTAGAATAGCTGCTATATATTTGGGCTTTATTCATGTATGGATCAAACATTCAAATGTAGCTGTTTTGTTTAAGTAGACATGGATGACAGCTTCCCCCCCACACCCCCCATAACAACCATTTATATTTCATTGGAAAATCAAGTGATGAAAATATTTGAAAATTTGAAATCAGCCATTTTTATATGGAAAAACTGTGACAGCTTTACCCCAGCCTGATAGTAAAAGTACTTCACATGCTTTCTGTTATTACCATCCTCCATATGACAGATTCCCTGGCTAGAATACATTTTTATGCAATGCACTATTGCCTCCCGCTCCTGGGACTTCTATCTTTAGTGAATCACTGAAGGCTGAGTCTGACTGGAGAATGCAACCAGAAGAAGAAAGTGCTGATAGCAGGAAATCACACTATAACTTCTATGACAGAAGCATTTCTAAATGGAAATATATCTTTTCAGTGAATTACATGAGAGTCCTATACGCAGGTCTTCAATTTTTTTAATTAAAACTTTTCATGTAAGCTGGTTTGTTTTGAAGAACAATATAATCAAAACTTGATTTCCACTAGAAAAATGTGGGGTTTGGTTGTTTTGTTTTGTTTTTCACCACAGAGTGTAAATGTAGTATTCAAGGAGAAAACATGGCAGAAGTGCATTGAAAGTTGCTGAACTCTACCGTGTACTTTCACAGAGGCAGAACAAGCATAAACCGTTCATTTTCACATCTGAATCCCCTCTCATGACAATCTATTTCCAACACATTCTACATCTGCTCAGCTGAGCTCCCCAAAACCTAAAGGTTATAAAGTACCTTCTTTTGCTTCTCCACTATTCTGAGAGGAAGCGAACCTTGTAGTTGGTCATTGTTTTTGTGTAACAGGAATTAACAAAAGAAAATCCCCAAACTTATTTTAAAAGACCTGAAAAAGACTTTATACATCAATGCTTTCTATTTTCACACAAAAAATAAGACATTATAATACGAAATTTAAACCAATTTAATTTAAGGAAGGTATTTTTAAAATCATACTGAACAACTGTCATTATTCTATTGATTTATGACAACTGTTAAGGACACCTTTTCACACTATTTTTTAATTGACTTTGATATAATTTGAAAATATAAAATCACTAATTATAAGCTGATATTATGGAGCTCACACTTATTTAAGTGATCAATGCAAAAAAAAATATATTATTCCCTTGCTCTTCTAACCACAATTCTTAACACGTTGTTGCTTATGTCTCTGTTAGTATGTTGAACTCAACAATTCTCTTTTTCTGGAGTTAGAACAATACAAGCGTTTTTACAGAGTAGTGCAAAAGCTGGCCTATAATGCTTTCCTGGATCTACTCCAAGAACATTGGTGTCAGTGAAAAAGTCTATTAATCTCAGTGGTCTTTATATCAGGCTCTACAGAAAGTGTGTTATTGCAGATTTCCTTAGCACAAAGTAACGGAAAAAAACTTATTTTAATGTAATCAAAAGCTTCATAAATATTTTTTTTTTAATTTCAGGATAGGATGGTTGTTGATTGTATCTGAAAGTATAAAATGTTTCAAAAACATTTTCCTCTATAGATTGGAAATCCAAAGATTTCGAAGTGATTCCCTCCCACACCCACACTGCCTTCCCTGCTGTTTTTTTAGTTCCTTCAAATATATTTAAAATAATAATTTTACTTCTAAACTTTATAGTTTTGGATCTCCACCAGATGTCTTCTTCCCACTCTTTGTTGGCCATGTCTATCATATTTTAATCATGTCTCAAAACGGGGTTTTACATATATGTTTTCAAATGCTTTCTGCAATCCTCGTGGAGCCTACAGATTTAAAAATGTGTTCTTTGACATCTGGAACTGCCTGCTTTAATAAATTTTTAGTCAATCAGTCTGCTGTACAGTACCCCATGACATATTAACATTTAGAATTAAAATGTTAGTTTTCAATAAGATACTGTACTACACTATCTTTATCATTTTCTTGCCAAGCTCTTAAGTACAATATGATGAGGGATCTAAAGTAGTCATGACCATCAGTACCTGTGATAGAATGAGTCAAACCTTCACAAAATGGTTACGCATGACCCTTCATCCAGTAGTTGGAAAAAGGAATCTGGCTTTTGCTGCTTCAGATCTGATTCTGAGGAAGTGACTAAAAATATGAAGATGGAAAGCAATTTGGATGAAAACAGTTCCAACACAAGTGTTTGTGATTGTAAACGAGGAGAAAGAACCTCCCAAATGCAGTTTTTCAAAAACTCAAGAAAATGGTAAGATCTCCTGAGATGGTACTCCAAAACATGACATGGTCCAGATACGCAAAGTTTTTAAATGCGAAGGAGAAAACTGTCTTTTTGTTATATGCTGATATTTCAGTACCCAAAGGCTTTTAATGACCATGACATTAACAGACATATAAATAAGGGGCTCAAACACTGAGTACTAAGGATATACAGAAAAGTATAGTGCAAATCTGTTGTGAGAAAATCAAGGAAAAACAAAGAACATAACAAAATATACAAAGAAACATATAAAATTAAAAGGAAGACAAAATTTACATTAGAATAGGTAGAGCAGTATAGCCTCTTTGTAAGGAAGACAAACTAAATTGTTGACATTGAAAATAATGAATTTGCCTTTTTTCTTTTTTTGATTTTTTCAAAAAATCAGACTTGCTTCAAGATTCTGTACAAAGGTTAACAATAGCCACATATTCAGCACAGTTAAAATTAACAACAGAAACACAGGTCAAACCAGAAAAGATTATACTTAATATTTAGAGTTGTCAGCAAGACAAGAAATATACTGCAGGATTTGGACATCACGTGGCAAAATAATCTTTGACTCTAGAAATTGTCTTCAGGAGTCCCTGGAGGAAATACAAGACCTCATCCTTAATGGGCAAACACAGCAGCTATTTCTAAAAAGCTATGAAATGAATGACCTAGGAATGTATAGATGAGGTAGACTAGCTTCAGCACCAAAAAGGATCTTGAAAATATCACACCTGTTAAATTTGTAAGTATTGAAATATTTCTGACAACAAGAGAAGATGATAGTAAGTGAGAATGGGAATTGACAATACATTATTATGCCAATCATACATACTTTTCTTCTTTAACCTAACTTTGAGACTACCGGATAGGAAACAAGTAGATTACACCATAAATGTTGCCTTGAGTAAGGCTTTATTGTGTCCCAAAGTATATTCTTGTAAGCAAAATAGAGAACTATGGTCAGATGCAGTGATTTTGTAAGGTAAGTACTAGCGGAAAGATAATATTCAAAGACAAGTCGAAGACTTCACTTGTACTGAAGGACTCTATCAGCGGAATCTCATATCATGAAGTATCAATGGAGTATCAATGGAGCCTCTGGAGAGCACACTGGGATAACGTGGTCCTGAAGTCCAGGATTCAGGTCCCCCAAGTTGCCAGGAAAGGAGTTGGCTAGAGCAACTCTGTGTCTCCTCTTCCCTCAGACTTTGACTCATACTGTTTTCATGGGAATCAAAGAGAAAGAAAATTAAAAGGGAAGAATACAAAATGGGGAAAACTGGGTTGATAAAACTACCACAAAAATGTGTCTTAGCTTGGACTGTATTGCAGGTGGAAAATGAGTCATTGGTGCAATGCAATTATTCAAAACTAGCAAGCATGTTACACATAAGATGTGAAAAATCCTCAGAACTAGTTAGGCTTTGATGGGAGTACATATGCCCAGTTCTGGAATACACACCTTAAAAACTGAGTCAAGCTAGGAGTCAGAAAGAGAAAAGTATAATGGCTAAGAAAACAAGATATCTGAACAAAGCATGGATGAGTTGCATGTTTGTGTGACCAGGAGAAACAACCAGAAGAGGTGACATAACATGTCTGAAAAAAAGTTGCTGATTCAATCTGTGTGTTCCTTATGGGTCGTATGAGCTGTACCAACTTATTCAGCAGAAAATCTGATTTAGAAGAAATATTAATAAAATTATTAAAAAATCTTCTATCTTGAGGTTAGTTAAAGCACTTAAGCAAACTGCATCAGAAGGTAAGATTTTCGATAAATAATTAAGCAGATATTTGGAAGGGTATCCATCATCTGTAGGATATACTTAATTCTGCCTTACAATATAGGATGAATTGCAGGGTCTCTTGCAGCTGTCCCTAGCCCTACATTTTTGTTATTATGCATATGATGAGCTTCAACATCAAATTGTATTCACAGGCTATGAAATAATGACCTGAATGTCAAATTACATATGTTGATTCATGCTAATGTAATCAGCTAGGTAACTGGTGTTGCTCCTGATAAGACATAAGACAAGCAGGAAAAAGAACATAATTTTGACCTGGGTTCAATCCTAATTAAATGCAAAAGATACACTCTTTTCCAAGTATTATGATTATTTATTCTGTCTCTCTCCTAGTAGGTAAACATTCATCTTCATGGAGATCTTCAGGAATATTTGTATTTCTTATTTACAGTACTCAGAGTGAACAGAGGATCACACCTAATTTCATCGTAAGAAATAAAACAACCATTGCAGTGGTTTAGGATTTGTTCTTTTGTTGGCCTTTTCCTCCCCTGCATCAACTGAGAAATATTTACTGTATAATGCTGGATCACATAATCGTATTCTACTTCTTGAAGTATGAAGTAACCTTCCTTTGTTTCCTATGTCTAACAGCTTGCAACATGATGTTCTTTAGTGACAGAACACAAGGCCTTCAGATAAATGTTGGCTTGTAGGAAGTAAATGGACTTTCCATTTTAGCCAATGATGAGGAACATGGCAAAGACATTAATGAAATCTGCTTGCCAGCAGAAGAGAGAAACACAGGAACAGTATAAAGAATTTGACAATCACCTCTTTTCCACCTTTAGTCCTTTTCACAACAACTAAAAATGTTCAAGACTGAATGACAGTCTTTTGTTGATATGCCATGTAACTTGCCAGCCCAGGCTCTAAACAGCAGTCTTAATCATGTAATTGCACACAAGTTTTGGGCACCGTCAAGAAAGACTACCTCTTGAGATGGTCTTCCACCCACAGCAAACACATTAAAACCACAGTTCTCATACTTAAACCTCATTTTTCCTAATCTCCTTTATGGTGTCACATGTCTACCACCATCATTGTGTCCACCACCTGATCCAGGAGTTTCCTACACAGTACTTCTCAGACATGATGTGCCAGCCGGTTGATAGACTTCTTGAGTTCTGACAAATTGCTTCCTAAATATTATGTGTAACTTCCTACTCCCTTCCAGAGGCTGCTGGAACCTGAAGATGCCTGGGATAACAGGTTATTTGCATACAGCAGCAGGTTTCTATGGATGAAGTGGTGTGCCCCTGTCTTTTCTATAATCTTTTCCCAAATATTTTCTCACTCTTTGAGAGCTCTGCTTTGCAATCCGTATTTCCAACTGACAGGTTCTGCAGCACTGCAGACTTCTCAACAGAGAAGTCCTGATTTAATTTCTTTTTAAAAATAATGACATTTAGAAAAGCATTAGATTTCTGAGACATTATCTGTGATATTGGGATATACTTTTACCACCAGCTCAAACTTGTGTTTCTATCATTTGAATGTAAAGTTAGGAATAGAATATCCACAGTTGGTAAGATGAAGTCATCATAATTATCACCACCATAGTAAGAACGTTTCTGTTAGTGACAGGATATAACAAGGTGTGCTTTGTTGATCTATAATAAGCTCACTGACTTGCCAATAGTTATTGAGAGACTTCAGGTGGTTTATTTTTTTCTTTCTCTGTACAAGTTTCAAATAGCAGTTTTGATAAGTCACTGAAACTCTTTTATTCTGTTTCTCCATACTCATGCTGACTCGTAACTATAACCTTCCAATGTGATTCCAGTAATTCACAAAACATGACACCTGCTGATGCCAGGGGAGGATATGCTGGGGAGGCATTGTCGTTTCCATTGGAAACCTGACAAAGCTCCATGGTTTTACATGGGAACATAACACATTAGCCTATGTTTTGCTTCAAGTGTTAAGAGTTTTATGAAGCCAGAACTCCCAGAGTGAGCCTGAGAAACCAGAGAAGAAACTGACATGGAGTTCAGCAAGACACTTGATTGTTGTCACACATCTCTGTTAACGACTGCTGAAGTTTTCAAAACTTTGGGTCAGAACTAATTTCTGCCAGTCTGCATGTATTTTCCACTGGATTCATTAATGCTGGAAAGAGGAGGGTAGAATTCCAGTTAACATATTTGGGCTTGCATGTGTTGTCTTTTTTTTCCCTTGGACACGGTCCCACTTGTCCTTCAGAAACTCAGCTGAGTCAATTTGGAGATGGTTTTTATTTCCAAGCAATCTCGATCCACTGACTTCTGTGTTTCCCCTCCACTAGCAAAGAACTTATATTGTGAAAATTTTAATACCCTCATCTCTGACCATCATATTCATTGGTTTTATCCTTGAGACTGTGCAAATATATTGCAACTCAGGAAAACTTTACAGTGTGGTGAAAAAATCAGCCTTTGCCTTCACCATTATCTTGCCTGGGGAACACAATCAGTGGTTCCTGGGTCACTGTAATTTTTTCTGGGCAAGTCATGATTACCTTCACAAGTACAAATTTAGGTTTTACTACTATGGCCACACAGTTTATTTATTTCATTTTGCAACAGGTCTCTCAAAAGGTCACCAACTGCCTCAGAGTATCAAAGAAACGGAAAGGACCCTCCCATCTCTAACCAATCACACATTAATGTGAAGATTGACTCCTGCTGTTTTGTGGAAAGCAGACACCGTTGTTTGAAAAAAACATGAAAGCAGGAAGCACTGTTATAAAAACACCTATCAGTAGAATTGTTCATACCAATGGGATGATAAACCTGATTCTTGGTGGGAAATTGTGTTGAAAAATTGCATTTTGCATGTCACAAGTATCTTTGAGGTTCACTTTAATATGAGATTCTTTTTGCCTCATTCAACTGCATACAGCTGTTAAGTTCTGTTTAATGACTACCTCCACCTCCATTTTTTAAATAGACATCTGTATTTTGTTGGTAAGAAATGTTTTCTCTCAGTGAATTCTTTTCCAGAAGCAAGAATTTTGTTAACATGTGAAAGAAGTAAATTTTCTGTGGAAGCTGAAATAGAGTATTGTGTTGGTTTGGGTTTTCTAACTTGCAAATTAAGGAGTTCTTATTCATTGACTATAATTGCTATATTTTATTCTGGAATTTCTTACCAAATATATATATATATATGTATATATATATAAAAGCATGTCTGTGTTCAGTAATGTTTATGATTTAAGTAAATGAAATAAAGATAAGCAACTTTCTTCCTTCGAAAAGAAAGATGCAAATCATACTTAAGAAATGAACATGTTTTTCTTCACTCATTATTTCCATATTTATTTTAGGCATAAAGGGGCAGAAGGCCAAAAAAACATCTACAGTCATAGATGTGGTAAGAAGATCTTTTACTTTTCTCCCTTCAAAGAGGTACTGAACCAGAAAGCAATTTCTACAGAGATTTTTGCCCTTGGCGATAGCAAAACATGTAGCCCCAGTATTTTGCAAGATACAATGCATTTCCAGAATTCTTTAGTAAAATGGCCATGGAGACTATTTAAATATGGTCTTCACCAGCAGTATTCAGGGGTATAGTTTTTTTCCATTGCCTCACTCTACCTCTACCAGAATGAAAAGCATTGTGTTTCATCAGTCAACAGACTAGAAACAAAGTTAACATGCTTGTGTAACCCATGTGTGAGTCAATTGCAAAAATCTATGTATTAGAAAACAGCCTGATCCCCAAAGAGCAGGCCAGTTAAATATATCTATGTTGCACAAGCAACTGTGGAAGAACAATAACAATTTGGGCATGTGTTATGAGAAGCCATGTTCACTCTGATGTTCCTTTTGGGTTTGGTTCATTGCCTTCAAAAGATTTATTCTAAACATGTATTTGGTATTTGTTTGGTGTTCATTCTTACTATTTTGGTTCTAACTTTGTTTTGATAATATGTGATATTTTCTCACATCTGCACATGAGCTTATACTTCATATTTTTGGATGACCATTTCCAGGTACAAATCTTTGAACAAGAGGATTCCTGTTTGTGAGTAGGGTTCTTGAAAAATAGTACCCTACTCTTAGGGGTTTTACACCCAGAGACCTCTCCCATTATTGCTACCAGTTCTCTAAATCTTTATCTCTAGAAAAATTTGAAAATCTGAGTATGAGAATTAAATAGAACTCTCCTTTGCAGCTCTACAAAACTATAAACTAAATCACTTCAGAAAAATGACTAGAAAACACAATAAATTTAATTCCTGATATCATCACAGCTATAGCATTTAGAGTCTTCCTCACAGTGATGATAACTTGCTGATAACGGTTTCATCCTTGAGCAGGCTGCCTGGCTGTCCAGCTGAGAGAGAACTTCCTTTCATTTCATTAGGAAATACAACCTTTTAAAAATACAAATGTTAAAATAGTTTTATTATTTTGTTATATAATCCCATTTAACCAAACATTGACAAGGAACTGTAAAGTTTTTGTCCATTCTTATTTTTGTATGCTAACACTGATTGTTTTTTTCTTTCTTTCTTTCTTTTTTTTTTTTTCTTCCTCACTATGTTATTTGGTGTAGTTTCTACCATTTCCCTGAGACAGCCTAGGGACTGATATTGTCTGCCAGTCAGCCTTGTTTTATTCTTTACATTTTGCTTGAGGCCAGATGATGATCACTGATTCTTTCCAAGTTTCTGTCATAATGTTTGTCCCCTGTGCTGAACTAAATAAATTAGGAGCTACTGGATTATGTTCTCTCCAACATTTGAGTGAAAGGCCTTCCCTTACCTCTATGTAGAGCAATGAATATGTCAGATAACTACATTTTGTCAGAAATATGTTTACAGGTTTTAGCTGGCTTTAGACCAGGAGGCATTGCAAGTGATTATGTATTGTGGTTTTTGTAATTAAGTATATATTTGTGGTTAGGAGTTCTTGTGTCAACTTTCTTACTGTCCTCAGTAAGCCTATTATTTAATTCAATTGCTGACATGCTGAAGTCCCTGCACAGTTTTTTCTATTTTATTTTATCCTCCTGTCTTTCATTGCTATTTTTAAACTGGCATTACTCCCTAAATTCACAGATGATGAGGCCAAAAGGTCTGCAGGGCAGAAGAGAGTTTTTGTGGTGGCCCTGGGGAGGCTGTGTGTGCGCAGCAGGAGCACCAGGCTGCTCCCTGATTCCTGGCCAGGCTCCTTGCCTGTGTTGTGAGCCCCACGTAGCCACCGAAGAGACCTTCGCATCCAAACAGACAGTGATTGCCAGAAACAAGAAGTCCTTTGTTTACGCGTTCAGAGGTTTAAGCACCCTCAGATAGTTACCTCTTCATGAAAGCCAGAGGTGATGACAGTGGTATCACTAAATGGAAAAAATGGCACCCCATCACCAGCTATACTCTGATGGATTTTTTTGCCAAAAACCACATGCACTGTAGCTCATTGTCCTAGGCATTACTGCCACAGCATACCAGTAATTCTCAGTTCTTTCTGACGTTCGCATGCCTGCACAGACATGTACACTCTCCTACACATGTTTATACAGACAACATAATCATTCGCAGTTAAAAAAAAAAAAAAAGTTTGCAATTTTTCACTGAGAGATAGATCAAATCTCTCATTTTAAATGGGGATGTTGTCTTAGTGTCTATTTAAATAAAGCAACATAGAGGCTGGTAATTGGTATTTGTGTGTGCATTTCTGTGTGCTTATTGTTTTTCAAACCAAATGTCTAAGGGAGACAGCAGTAATAAAGAGGGAAAAAAAAAGTATGTAACAATGGAAAAGAAATCGAAAAATAGTTTTCTCTCTTCAAAGCTAAAATGAATATGATAGCTTTATGATGAGTTAATGATTTAACACAATTCTCTGTAAATACATGCAATCACCCACTTAATGTATGAATGTGCCATATAAATTCTGACTCTGAATTACTTTAATGTTAAAATAATTAAAAAATAAAAGACTTTAATGTATAAAATTTGGACATTAAGCTACACAAAGTAGGATATAAAAGCACAGTAAATGATAGATCAAAATGTGCTTTAAAATTTTTGTAATTATTTTCATGCAAATAAAGATTACTTATAAAAAATATATCTACACAAATATGCAAGGGATATTGGTAACTTCAACGTGAAATAAATAAAGTTAACTGTTGGCTCTCTGAAGTGTTATAACATTTATTTTTATTATAATAAGGCATTTCCATGACTTTATTTAGAAGCATATTTGCCAAATAAGTAATGGAATTATCCCCACAGAAAGAAAAACAAAACAAAACAACTATGAAGAAATAAACAACCAATATAGTTGCTCTGAAATTCAATAAATGAGCACAACAGACAACTCAAATATACTCTGCTTCAAGGAATCTCAGCAATACTCAAGTCCAAAAAAAAGCAGTGCAAATGCATTTCAGAAAATCAGTATCACCAAATATATGCAGTAGAGCATATAAACATTGTTATTATAGCCGAACTATGCTCAGTCATGCATAGTAAATTCATTTATTCAGCTCAGATTGATGTAATAGATCAGCATACATACAATCTCCTCAAAATAGGCACTTCACTGCAAATAGGTGACAAAATTAAATGTCTAAGTGAGAAGGTGGGTAAATAGCAGCATTTAGTGTACTTTGGTTTACAGCTAATTAGAGAGGTCCCAAAAAACCCTAAACTGTGTGGATAAGTGAAGCTCAGTGTCCAAGCCTGTTCCCTGACTTTATTTAATACATTTTCCACCATGGTTATATTTGTTGTGCTACCATATATATAACTATTTTAAAAACAGTAGAGGGAAAAGACATGGCAGCTTTTATCTGTGAAGCTCTGGGTAGTTTTGCACTGTCAAAAACCTTCTCATTGCACTCCTGGTCTTTTGTCCACAGCATTAAAGTTATTTTGTGTTGGTGTTTCTTTTCTGAGTGTTCATCTCACAACAAAACTCAGCATGGCAGAACGGGTGTGGATTTGGATCCTTCTCCTCCTACCCAACACCACTCTAGCAAGGTCTGCACCTTTGTGCACCCACCGTGACTTCATGTCACAGCCCTGGACATTCAACTTTCACCCCTGTTTCTTGACATAAAAAATAGTACCGTAGCAGAGCCCTCAGATTGTTTTGGAGGCTTTGAACAGGGTGGGGTGGGAGGGGGGAAAAAAAAAAAAATATTATCCCAAACCTCAGAACTAAAAGAATCCCCAAACAAGTAAAATCCAATCACTGTGGTTTAGGTTTGCCAGTACATGCACAGATTCTGTGATCATGCTGTCTGTTTAAAAACATAGATGTTCTCTGTGTATCATTACTGACATAAGATGAAACTTTACCAAGTTCCATTATAAATATAGGGCTATTTGTTGAACAAGACAGTTATAAATAGTTTGATGTCACCCATGTATTCAAGCAGATTGGGTACCAGTCTGGGAAACACATTCATTAATGTCTGGGTCATTCTAGATCATGGATTGGAGGTTGTCTAATGAAGATTAATGAACAAAAACAGAAAATAGAAAAACAACAAGCATTTTAATTTATATCTTTAATTAGAATACTCCTGGTTGGACACCAAGACATCAGACAAAATGCTAGAATTCAAACACTGTCTCTTTATTATGTAGAGACATTAATCACAGGAAGGAAGGCTATATATTTCTTTCTCTGTCACTGTCTAAGATGGAGTTATTTTTTATTAGACACATGCTTTTACAGGCGATAGACAGAAAATTGCTAGTGTTCAGAGTCTGCATCATGTCCTGCTATCACAGAAGATTTATTTCTCAGATGAAACTGGCAAGGTACAGCAGATGGTGACTGAGATCATTTGTAGACAAGAAATAAAATATTTAGTAAATCCATACACAATACAGGGTTAACTTTCCATGCAAGGAAATTCTGGATTAAGCTGACTTCCTCCAAACCGTCCTGTGAGCTTCAGCAGCTCTGAAAAATATTTCTGAAAATACAACTGAAAATAATACATTAAGGCAACATGTCAAACAAAGTAGCAAAATTAAAAAGTATTTTTGGAGCATATCTAGGAAGGATAGATGAAATTTGACTTTCAGAATTACTGGTTCTGCTCCTGGTGAAAAATTTCCTCAGCTAAACAGCTTTTTATCTTTTACTACAAGCCAGTTAAATTGTGAGAGAGGATACCCCTGCAAAAATATTACCTGATTTCTTAAAAGAAAATAGTTCTCTATATAATGTTTGAATCCAGAATTAAAAAGCCAAGGAAGTTCGTGCATGTGTGTGTGATTTAGTGCTCCTAACAGGGTTATTAATGAAACCTTTTGGGCTTCTAGAATAATTTTCTCAATCTCCTTGTGATAAAGAAACCACTACAGTACAGCACACACTGCCCACAGTGCATGTTTTTTTTTAGAATTAGAAGAGAGAAAAAGAGAGAAATTTGGATGAAATCTACACAAAGAAGATATTTTCTCTGCCATAGTTGGTAGGAGAGTGTAGCTTGGATGGTGGTCTGCATGGGGGCCCTGTGCTGAGCAGACAGCCGAGAGCTGGCTGTGGATGCTGGGGTACAAGGGAGAGACCTGAGCTGTGAATCCCGGTGCCAGCACCTGCCCCCAGGGCTCCCAAAGGGGTGGGTGGCTGCAGCCAGCTATGCTGGTGTCCGTGGTTGGAGAAGCCTACCCCACTGAGCTGGCATGGCATCTGTGGGTACATACTGCCTTACAGGAATCCAGAGGGTTTTGAGAAATGTTTCAGACTCATCCAGCTGTTTGACTGTCACTGCCTGGTGTCTGAATGATGACTGGAAATGTTTCAGCAATGTTACCAAAGCAGTAGAGCTACTACCATCTGTGTCATTAAGCTGATGCAGAGTGACTCTGAACAAGAGATAAAAAGGAGATAAAGGAGAAGTCTCTTGAATATCTCAGGTTGCCGGCATATCAATGCAAGACACAGGTTAAAGACAAAAACCAAGAAGATCGAAGTCAATGCTTTAATTGGGTTATCAGACACTGAAGAGTATTAATAGAAGTGTTATGACTTGATTAGATAGGAATAAGGAATATTTATTGTACAGAAGTTGTCAGTAATATAGATAATTGACCCAAAGTATTTGTCCTGGGCATTTTAGATAAAATAAAACTATGAAAAATGAAAGCAGTCTAAGTCTGGACATGAGGGTTGAAAAAATGTATTGAATAAGGTTTTCCACAGGACCTGGGTGAAATGTTTTGTTTTGTTTTGTTTTTTTATTGAACACACACACTTTCCTTTTCAGGGTTAAGCAAGGTGACCCATCTGCCTAAGACCAGTAAATTGTCATCATCGGGTAAAATATTACATCATGATAGTGAGCCCCTTTTAGTCCCTACCTTCTATCATTTTTAAACTTCTCAGGATTTTGTCACCCACATGAGCTCTTCTTCATTCTTTTCTTCCTCCTTAAGATCGTGACTCCCACAAAAATCCATTTATTAACAGTACAATTAAGTTTATATGATAGTTTGCACAATTACAAGAGGAGGAATTAGTGTAGACTTGAGAAGATTTCTAACACTGGGAATTCAGCACTAGACTGGTTTAGGTGGCAGGACTACGGTATTTACAGCTTAAAAATAGTACAGAGCTATACACAAGTACCTGTCAGGCATGGGTCAGGGGTGGCCAGTTCTGCTTTAGGATGATTTTGGTTCCCCAGTACAGCCCTCCCAGCAGCTCCAGAAAGCTCCTCTCCAGTGAGACACTGCAGTCACCGACCCTGACGCAGCTTCAGAATTTACAGAGCCCGAGACTGAGTATCCTGCCATTTTATTGTCTTTACCTCTATTAGTATAATTGTCCAATAGCTGCATTTTCATTTTGAAGACCCTGTTCGATTAAGTTGAAAACAGATCTGAGTGCATCTCTCAGCTCCTCCAGCATCACTGTGCCTCTCCGGGCTGCTTGCATGCCTCCTGGCTCCAGCAGCCCTCCTCATGGCTAAAACACAGTCTCCCCTGTCAGGAAAAACTTACGGATACCTTTTCACCATGATTAGAGCCCTGTTTCCTGTCTAACAGAACAAATCAAAACCAGTGCTGACACCAGTGCTATCTTCTCATGGGGCAGAGGCAGTGTTAGAACAAAGATCTAGGAAATGTAAGTCTGTGCTCCATGAAGAGAATTTCTACCCCATTCCCCTCCTGGAGGATTTATCCAAAGGCCAAGAACAATCTAACCCTACATTCTTTGCAATATCTTTTTAGTTTATTGAATAAAAATGGTGTTATAGCTTCCTTTTTACTCTACATGGGCCATTTCTCTTCACTATCAGTAACCTATTAAGACTAATCATGCAGAGGGTTACCTTTAAAAGATTTATTGCCTCTAAATTAAATATATGAATTTCATGAGCCATCAGACCTCAGCAGTTTTCCCAGATGGAAACAAGAAGTGAAAGAGTCATTATTATTTTTGTTAAATCACTTTCAAATGTAGCATTTTATATGGCAAATATTGACTGTTTTGGAAACCATTGTTTAGGAGACACAGCATGAAAAATGTTCATTATTCATGCGTGAGGTGTGAAAGCAGTTAGTGCACAGAATTTTTTTTCTACGGCGACAGATGAAATGATTCTTACATTATGAAGTGATTTAGCATTAAAACTAAATTATGAAAAATACAAATATTTTAGCAGAGGGAAAGGTCTCTATAGACACAAAATTCTTAGAGAAGTCACTACAAAGAAAGAAAATGATCTAACAGTCACAGGATCTCAGTGATTAGAAAATTTGATTTCTCCATAGTTCAAGCAATCTCTAGTTGGGGGAAACTATTCATAAATGTTAACATGCATAATAAACCTATAAATTCTTGAAAATCTTGACAGTCACTTGTACAAATGATACAATTACACAGATAATTATTTCCACCCACAAAATTATCTAAGAAGGGAAGAGAAAAAAAAAAAAGATTTCTAGCAAGTCATCAAATACTACATTATGTATTTAGGTAATATCTTTGGGTAGCAGTGAAAAGTGTAAAATCTCAGCAAAAATGCCAGCATTACATTATATTTTCCAGTGGATATCAACCCAGCTCTGGGAGGCAGTTATTTATAAAGCTTTTGGATTGTCATATTCAGGTCATTTTTGACATGTGTCCAAGTCTTTTCTGGACAAAATCAGGGTTAGCTTTTACAAGTCATTATTATCAACAGTGCTGCCCTAGTTTATACAAACAGAGACTATTCTATTGCACTAAATATCCTTTGTTTAGTGAGTATATTTATTTATCACCATTCTTCTACAGCAACAACATGAATAACTCCAATAGTATTCCAAATAGTCTTTAAGCCTTATTTCAAATTATCTGAACAGCTGCTTCAAACATTTCTCTCCCCTAGAGATGCATCATGAGCAAAGTTGGATGACTATTAGAAACACATCCTCAATAACTCTCATTCTGATATTAAAAATGTATTTACATTAACTGCATCTTCTTCTTTAGTGTGCTCATCTGCGTGATCATTCTAGTTATTATAGTCACAGTCAGGAATTCCCAGAAATTTAATGAACAGAAGAGAATGCAACACAGTATTTACAAAATCTAGATACTCAAAGCTGATCTGGAATGAACTGGACTTATTTTAGAGAAACATTAAGGAACTGATTTTGAACAAAGAATTCATTTCAAAGAGATGAAATAGTTATTTCAATATTTTTTCTCAGTTCTGCCTCTGATGTCTGAGTAATAGTGATTGTAGAGTCTTTACAGACCCTGAGAAAGGCAATCCAGTAACTCCACTGGACTCTATAGAGAGTGTGCGGAATGAGACAGTACAGGTCCAAATTATTTTCACATCATATTCTGTTGCCTCATAGAAATCTTCAGATGGAAAATGGTGCCATGAAATGCAGTTATTCCTTATTGTATCTCTTAATTGCTTAACACATCTCAAGCTCTGACTGGTCTAAATTTTCTTACTAGAAGATGTAGTACCCCTTCGTTATCAGATCATGTGTAGGTTATGGGCACAAACCATAGCTGCCTGCCCAACTCCTCACTATTCCTCACTTATGGCACAGTTTAGTGGTTGTTGCAGAAGAGAGCAATCCCACACACACTCCATAGACCATGTCACGCCTAGAAAATTAAAGGACTCATAGCTTATCAAGCAAATTGGATCTTGACTTAAAGGATGCAGCTGAGATGATGTAACCCAGCTTACTCCACACACTTATGAATATGTCTGTAAATTCCTCCTTTCAAGTTGCAATACTGCTTACATGTCCTTTCCCAGAAGTCCATGCTCAGTTGTTTCTGTGGGTTACAAGGATGAGATTCATTGCAGGTGTTTATATGAAGACTAAGTAAGTACATGTTCTGTCTTTGTAGTCATTGAGGACAAAAGGGCATTCCTACAGCAAGATGCATCTCACATATGAAAATACTTGGCCGAAGCATTTTGTCTACATTGTTTCAGTATAGCTTATATGGAATAAAGTATCTTATACAGACACCTGTACTGTAGCTGCTTAACATCTGGTGAGGTGGATCTCACTAGAGGTCTTAGGACCCGCATTGAAACTAGGCACCCATGGAAGCGGGATCTGAGCACTGTATTAAGTGCTGAGCTGTCCTGAGATACAGAGGCTTCAGGGTCTTGAGGAGATGACAATCTGAATGTGCTAGTTCCCTATTTTCTTGATCCCCAGTACTGGTCCCACCAGAGCTGATGGAAAATAAACTCTTCTTGTGTAAATCAATCACCCTTCCCCCATCAAGGGCAGCAGTGACCAGAGGCAGGGAACAGACACAAAGCTGTTGCCCCTCTGTCCCACACAGTCAGTCATCAGGTGATAAGAGGCTAAATCTCTGCACATGAAGACAAACCTGCACAAAGTACCTGGAGAGATGATATTCTGTACTACAGACTTTCAACAAACAAATCAAAATAACAACTTTATAACTATTTTATGGTGAGTATAGTGCCAGAAAAGATACTGAACTGAAATAAAATACTGACCAACTTCTCTCCTTTAATAAAAAAATATCTACAAACATACACCCACATATCCGATACACATTTTTCAAGAAGATCATACATTATTTTTGTTCTTGGACTTAGAATTGAGCATGAAACTCTACAAAGTGTGTGAGATAAGAAATAAAAGAGAAGGGTAAAAGTAATTCTTTGTGTGAGCCTATTTCATGCCTCACGCAGATGTGTAGGAGTACAATGATGTGCACCTTCCACATCTGTGCAGTGACTGCAAATTGTCTCCACAGCACCATCTATCGGTCTTCCCTTGGCTGCAAAACAGACACCTAGAAATTGTACACCTCGGGGATGAGGCAAGCTTCTCGGTAAGCTTTCTCTGCCCTGCCCGGCTTCTGTCACTTCTCTTCAGCTAATAATTATGGGCACAACACACTGGAGTAACTGGGGAATATAATATTCTCCATTTATTTTAAGATAAATAGAAGCTCGCTCTCAGAATTACTCATTAAGCAGCATTCTGAAAGTCTATGCAAGAAATTATCTTGCTTTTCTGTTACACATAATCAAATGTGAAACAAATTTCCTTCTGAGTTTATCATTACTCGGAGAATATAATACCAAAAATGTAGCTAAAGACTGCATTAAGCAATCTGAAATCCACGAATCCAATTTCATACTGTTCTGCCATACATGGAAAAAAAAAAAAATAATCAGAGAGCTACCAAAGCACTATACAATGATAACAATAAAAACATAAGTCAAATCTCTTTTAGCTTATTTCTTCTTAGCTATATACAGGCATAAAAGATCTGGCAAAAGAGCTGTTCTAGCTGTCAAAGGAAATCAGCTTCAATCCTGAAACATACTTTGATGCCTTCTTGATACCCTCTGCCTCTCTGTCATCAGTATGACCTGCCATTAAATATAAATGTATATATATATGATCATTAGGTTTAACTATTAGTGAGTCTCAGTATGCATAGCAAGACTGGTTATAAGCAATCCTTTATACACAGAAATAAACCTCTTCCAGCATTTCATATTCATGAAAACATGTAAAAAAAGATTATTTTTACCTAAAATGCAGAATCAGTGCAGCATTCATTCTAGGCAAATCTCTTATTGTTACTGTTGTTACTACTTACAGAGTATTTAATGGTTTTACAGGTATTTATGATCTCTTCCTAGTTACTGAGTACACAGTCATAAAGGAGTAAGAAAGGTGGTTGCCACATCATAAGTAAGAAAACCGAGTCTCAGAAAGAACACTAAATAGGTATTTACAAGGTAAGAAGAAAACTGATGACTCAAGCCTGAATATCTTCCACCCCCTACTTATTCTAGTGTCCATCTGCAAAATGAGTGTATTTTATATGCTGTCTCAGGTTCCACACACTTTCAATGCAACCCACCACCAAGCTGAACTGTTGCTATTCTGCAGATTGTAGGAAACAGATCATCGATGTACTGTAAAACCTATACGTTTTTAAAAACATCTCCCTTTCTGACACATTAAAAGCATTCCTGATGCCTTTGGTGGAGAGAGAAGAATTGTTTTTTTAAAGGCTTGGGTAATTAGTCTGTGATTTGCATTTAAAACAGAGTTCCAAATAGAGGTCAAGGAAAAAAAATAGTATGCTTTATCAGAATGTTAGTTGAAAAAAATGTGGAAGTGATAGAACTGCCAAAAAGCACCTTTAGGACAGGACTAGGTTGCTTGATGCCATTTTAGGCACTGTGGAGCACCTGGCCAGTGGGATACCCCATCTGCTCCTTTGGGTGGCTGTGGATCTACTGTCAGGCTGAGGTTACACCTGCCAGACCTACATGGACCTTTGGGATAACCTAAGGAATCTAAAATGGTGCTTATGGCTGGGTAATTCAATTCCTCATTTAAAGTCCTATTGTCTTAAAACATAATGGGCACTAGCCAAATTCCTGTACTTGCCGACACTAGTACCCTGCTGACTTTTATAGGACTCTGTCCAAAGGGAAGAATTCCCCATTTTCTGATGTAAAGGCCAGGACAGTATTTGCTCTCTTAAGCTACATATGCTTCCAAAGTTGAATCACGCTGTTCAAATGGCATCTGAGAGTGCAAACAGATTGGCTGCATGTCTTTCTTAAAAGCATGAAAACTCATTTTCCCAAAATACCGTCTATAAAAAGGGGTACACTAACTTTTGGAGAAAAAATGTCTCATTACAGCCACTTAGAGAATCCTAAAATAGGAGAAAAGCTACTCTTGGGGAAAAAAGTTCACATGTTTTAAAGATATGGATTCCACAACTTTAAGAAATCTTTCAGTATTTAACTCTTTTTATAGGTAGAAACATCTTACTTATGTATAGTTTAGGTTTTTCTTGCAAAGACAAAAAAATGATTACTACTTCTACTTCTGGTCAAAATGTTAGCTGTCTCTTTACAACTGTCTTTTACACAGCTATAAACTATAAAACTATAGCTTAAAGGTACCTTTTCTTAGGCAGAACAAGCCCTGTTGAAATATTTCTGAAAGGTCACATTACCTTACTGTCCATGATGCTAACCTTTAGGGTCCCGGAAGGTTTGTTTTTTTTACATCACTGTCAAACATGAGGTCCAAAGCTTAGGTAAAGTGCTTCTTAGCTAGAGCAAAACAGTGATTTCTCATGTGTTACACTCCTGCTAATACATTCTGAATGATTATGGCTTTCTTGCAACTATTGCTTTTTTTGCAACAGCTTCTCATGGCTGACTCTCTGAGCGTATGTTCCACTAAAACCTCCAAACTTTTCCTACCACCCATCTAAGTTTGTCACCACCTTCCTATTTTGAAGTGCTGTTCTTTGCTGTTCTCATTCGTATTATTTCAAACTGACTATTATCAGATCTGAGAGCCTCCACCTTTATATTTTCAGCTGTTCCACCTTTATATTTTCAGCTGTTCCGCCCCATTAAGACAGAATAAAATCTAGCTATACACTCTACATATTGAGGATGCAAAACCACATCTTGACAACCCCAATAAAAGTTTCCTTTTTTTTTTTTTTTTTTAATGCTTCAGAACATGTTTAAGATGTTCAACCATGACTTCTCCCAAATTGATTTGAGGTAGATATCTTTTGAAGCCCCTTTTTTCTTTCCCTAGAGACTTTTGATGTATCTGCTTTCTCTTTTAGAAGATCATAAACACGTTCTTGGTAATGTAATGTTGCCTTCTCCTTTTCCCAGCCTTTCTTTCCTGAACAGCCTGTACCCTTCTATATCAACACTTCAATCCTTTGATTTATCCTACAAAGTCTCTGTCTTGCCAATTAAGTTATAGCTTTGTTTGTGCAGCAAGACATCTCGTTCTTTCTGTTTATGCCACATACTCTTAGAGATACCTAAAATGTTTGGCTAGTTGCCCTGGAATCCTGCCTCTTGTTTCCTTTTATCTCCCTAATGAAAGACCCCATTTGTTTCCAATATTTCAGGTCTTTTATCAGATTACCACTCTTAACAAACACAGGTAAAGGTTTCAAATCTTTCAGAAAAAGGATCCCTTTCACCAAGGGATCATCATTTAGGTTTATATTCTCCTCTTCTTCAATAAACTTTGCCATTGCTTTCACTGTGTAAGTGTAAAGATCATGTGCAAACATGCGATTTTGTGTGTCTAGAATGCTGGTGTTTACATGTGAGATAGGGGTCTGATGTCCTGTTAGAGCCAGAAGGGATCTAGTGTGGATTCGGGTGCCTGTGCATAGGTGTTCAATGCCCTGCAAGATGACACAGAGTATCTGGCCTAATCCCCAGAAAGTTATGGGTCACTTACAAGACAAGTTCCATGTCAAGGCACGACAAGGCAAATTCAGCTCACCTTCTGTGGATGCCTTGGATAGGCTTGGGAACCTCAGAAACCGTGAGGTACCTCTGCATTGGTGTTTTCCCCCTTCCATCAGTGCTTAGAGACTATTTAGCCCATCCTGAAGTCAAAACCAACATGCAAAGCTGATCTTTTCTCTAAGCTCCCACGACAGCATTGAACAGATTTCCATTGACTCTAAAGGGAGCTTAAGACACTCAGCAGTTCAAATGTGTACACCTAAATTTAGATGTCTCCAGTCTGGAGCTGAATCCCACTCCAGCAGCACTGGAGTAGACCTGTTAGACCTGTGCATTCCTAAAACCCCTACACTGCAAGACTGTGGCAGAAAAATCTCAAAAATGTAACAGCTGGGTATTCTGAAAGAGTGTAAATGCCTGCTGGAAAGCACAGACATCTGAAAATAATCGTGGAGGACAAAAACTAAATGGCTTTGAAAAACACCAAAAATGTGGAGGATGTCATTAATTAAAAATTGCAGAAGAAAACCATGAAGCTTAGTTCACCCATGTCTGCCCTCTGATATCAGAAAAATAAGCTTAAATCATACAAAAACTCGGGGTAGGACAAGAAAGGAGAGTTTGTAGCATGTCAGTAAAACAGATGTGAATTCTGGGAAGCTGACAAATGTAGGTAGGTAAAGGAAGTTTAATTGTTTGCTGTCCACTAAAGATAAGAATTGTTGAGATTTAAATAGTAATCAAATGGGAAGTCCACCTAGATGTCTGTGTAATAATTCTAATGCAGGATGCAAAAAATAAAATTAAATAGCAATTGAACTGACAATAAAGCTAAGGGAGCTGCTTCTCTCTTTTAAAATACAAACCCCAAATATTAATATCTTCTCACCTGATGTACTGGGTCTGGTTGAACTGGAATTGGTTTCCCCTATAGCAGCCCTCACGGTGCTGTGTTTATGCTGGGAGCTGGCAGGGTGTTGGTAGCACCCTGGTGTTGTGGCTGCTGCTGAGTGGTGCTTACACAGCACCAAGGCTCTCTCCGACATTTCCCCCAGTGGGACAGGGTGGGCAAGATCTTGGGAGGGGACACAGCCAGGACAGCTGCCCTGAACCGATCAAAGTGATATTCCAGACCATATAATGTCTGCTCAGTATAAAGCTGGGAGAAAGGAGGAAGGGAGTGGGGTCACACTGGGTCCTCCGAGGCAACCACTACCTGTATGGGAGCCCTGATCCTGAGAAGGCCCCACATCGCCTGTCCATGGCAAGTAGAAAATACATCTGTTTGCTTTTGCTTCCGCGCACGGACCTTTGCTTCGCTTTGCTTATATTAAAACTGCTTTTGTTTCACCCACAAGGGTTAGTTTATCTTCTTTCCCCTCTTTGCCCTGTTGAGAAAACAAGGGGGGTGG
>NW_020799091.1:25836203-25840113 GCF_003259725.1 Athene cunicularia | reverse complement strand
TGGGGGGGTGGGGTCACGAAGTGATAGAGCGACTTGGTGGATACCTGGCATTTAGCCAGAGTCAAACCATCACACCTGAGTATCTTGGAAATCTTGAGAAAATCAGACAAGGACCTCTTTGTCGTGACCTGGAATTAAGGTTAAGCAAATACCAAAATTTGGTATTGGACTTTTTTTTTCCAGTAGTTCTCTTGTGTTTGGCCCTGTCTACTTTTTTTTTCCTTTTAATGAGAACAAACTAAAAAATAAACAAAGAAATATAGTTCAAGATTCTAGTCGACCTGGCATAGAAAAAGAGCTTGAGTCTAAAGGTGCAAGAGCTGATGTGAGTACTTGCTTACTTTAAGGAAAGCATAAACTATTTATTCACTTCCCTGGAGCAATGTCTCTCCCTCTACTTCTCCTTTCCCTTGCATGTTCCTGTCTCTCTCTCCACTAACGACCCTTTTCCCCTGTTCACAAGAACAATTTCTCCACCAATAAATGTTTCACTAAAACTGAAAGATCTCTGCTGTTTTTCTCCCCTCTCCTTTCACAAATCCCTCATGTTCTTCAAACATTCAATAAAAGGAATCTCTTCTCAAGTCTTGTAAACTTGAGTTTCAACTAATGGTATTTCAGTACATAAATGGCAGTATATTGAGTTATGTGGAAGGAAGACTTAATAGTATGGAATGCTTGGTGTGGGCTGGCAAGAATAATTTACCACTTGCAAAAAGTTCTGGCTGAGAGAAGTGCATGGCCTACAACAATAGAACTAATGGAATTAACTTGTTACAGATTTCATAAATTAGATTAATACAGAGAAAAAAAAAATCCTTATTCTTTGTAACAATGTAGTCTCCAAAACAGACAGAAAAGAATCTAAACTGCAAAAATACTATTGTACTGCGTGATTTCACAGTTTACATCATCGCTAATGAGTTGTAGATCACTAGAAGCATATTTAAAATTACATGAAAAGAATAGAAACCCAAGGAAATCTTCCTCCATTATCCTAAATTAATAAAATTTAATACAATTTATGTTTTAACTGACTACGATTATTTTAAATAATTGCTCTAAATTTATTTCTTATGCATGTAAATCTCCATCTTAGTGAAAATTTCTTAATCCTTTAAACTTTCATGCTACTAGTAAGAAAACTGCCATTAATACAGGAAGAAAAGATGCTGAGACATGGGAATATTATGGCACTTTCTACCTGGTACTGACTGAGCAAATCTGTTTCAAATTTCTGCACTGCTTTTTCTTTCCTCTTTAAAGATAATGAGTCATCTCTCCAAGTAAGCCACTGATTTGGGTAAAATTATACTGTTTCACACCTGCTGCAGACATTCTTACCTGTACCCCTTGATATTAGAAGGCAAAATCAATTAGAATTTTCTAAATGCTCCGACTTACACTTATTTTTCAAGCTGCCTTTAATATTTGGGTTTTTGTTTGTAGTGGTTCATGAAATAAAACAAGAGATACACCCTAGTGATATTTACACAAACTGCAGAGAGAGGGGAGAAAACCCAGCCTGCTTGGTAGTTTGGATATATAAGATTTAGCTGAATTGCAAATGGTCAGCTGCTGGGTATGCGTCAGTAGGTGTTCTGAGGAGAATGGTGTAACATGGGGATAGAAATGAAGAAGATCCCAAGAGGAACCTAATTTGGTGTGACAGATTAAAGGAAGGTCCTGTCATGCTGTTACCATAAAACCTCTAAAACTTCAGTGTATTATACGGGTTTCACAGAACGTTTAATTTTCCCCCTATACCACTCTCTCTCTGCCACAGTACTTACTGCTGAGAAACATTTGGCAGCTAGCTACGTGCTAGGAATAAAACATACTAGAATACACTCAGAACATTGCAAAGATCCAGACCCCACTGTCCTGAATCAGAGATAAAATTCTATTTACTTCATTTTCATCTGAGTAATGCCACAGAGATTTTATCTGAACATTAGTTTAATTGGGAATTACAAACACTGGCAAGACCCACAGGAGACTGCTAATGGGTTATCATATATAAAATGCCAGAAAGCATAAAGCACACTGATAGTGCCATGTTGCATTCATCCCTAAAAAGAAGAAATGTCACAACAATACACATAAAGACAAAGAAAATACTGTTAATTATAGAGGTATTTGCTTGTGAGAAATTAAACCTTACACTCAAACCAGAATTTTGCTTCACAAGGTCTAATAAGGAAATACATGGGGAAAAAAGCACTTTCTGCCCTGGGAAGTGAGCATCAAATCCCTCTGAAAGTAAGTCTTGTCTGCACTTCCAATCTGTGGTAACACAGTGCAACCTCAGCAGTGCTGACTGTATGCACAAGGGGCACAAATATTCCAACAATAGGTAGACCAGCTCACACTAACAATTCCAAGGCAATCTAATGGTGCAGCCTTTTCCATCCATCATTGCTGGCTCTCGGGCTCTCTGTGCTGGGGTGCCTCTACTTACTCAATTCTCCCTCTTTGCCTTTGGCTGGGTGGGCACCTATGGGTCTGTGTGCATCTAAATATATACATATATACGGGACACACAAACGTGTGTGTAACTAGAACGACTGGCTCATCTTCCCCAAATGGTGGCATTTGATCTGGATTTGAAACAACGTGAGTTGATCTCTCATGAGTTCAGTTAACATCTCTTGGGAAGAGCCATGCAGAGACCTGGTACAACGTGCCTGTACCGCACACTGCTCTGTGGCACTAGGCTGTTTTCTCAGCAGACCCCCGAAGGCACCACGTTTCTGCCAAAATCTTAACTATAACGGATTTGGGGCACGTGTGCAATGTGCATGCCAGTGGTTCACGCAGCAGTCCGATGCAGAGGCTCGATGCTTGCAACCACGGGTAGCCCCGAGCAGAATCAATGGGGCATTTTCTCCGCTCAGCTCCTGCTGCACTTCATGCAGAGTACCTGCATCACGCCTCCTTCCCCTTCCCCTCTGCTGCCCGGGGAGGTCTGGTGCCTGTACAAACACCTGCCACCGACAGCGGTGTAGCTGGTAGCTGCCGGTTCCTCAGCGGCTGCTCTAACGGCACTTTCAGGCTCCTCTGCCTCAGCACGGCCGATAACCTCGCTCTTTGCGCCCAGCAAAGGCCTTGCTTCTGCAAGCAGAAGATTGTCTTTTCCACTGTCCCCATCCACGCTGCGTTTTGAGGGGCAGGAGGAGGAGGGAATTAACACAAGAGCTGCTTGTTTGCTAGCTGCCTAACACGGCCTGCCCTCCTCCCGCCTTGCTGCATTGCTCCAAACGGAGAAGGTGCAGTCCTCCCGGCCGCGATGCTGTCAGCATGTGTGGGGCGGCCGCCAGCCACCTCTGACAAGAGGGTGATTGTGTGGGGAGGGCTACGGCTGCTTGACGCGCTGGCTGGAGCGGTCGGGATCTGGCACACTGCGTCATCCCACAGAGCGGGTGGGATACTGCATCCTAGGAACAAGTCAGAAGCAGAGAACAGATTATTTTCTTTTTCCTTTTCATGCCCTTTTGTTGTGTGTGTGTTTTTTTTTTCCTTGTGTAAAATATTTTAAACAGAAGGAAGTGATTTCATAGTTGAGCCCTTTTTCTTTTAACAAGGCTGCTTTTGAAATCTTTCGAAAGTAACAAGGAACATAAAGCTCTTTCTCTAGAGCATGCCTTTCCTTTGCGCTGGAGCTAAGGCAGGGCTGATCTGTGTACTACACATAGTCGTAAAATCAGGTCTGGTTTGGCTTGCAGCTCAAGGACACTGCCTTTCTCCACCACCATGTGTTACATTTAAATGAGCAATGAAGGGAACAGGCAGAAACCTAGCAGTAACTACAGCTGAAATTTGGCATCCTCCCTTCCATCCTCTACATTTTCTTATCTTACATTTAAGGACAAAGCTAAACTGTTTTTCTGGTGGAGGCCATAGTTAGACT